>NW_022196905.1:213326380-213359006 GCF_008632895.1 Mastomys coucha
AGAATCTGGTTCATTAGCTGTGATAATTTAGAAAAGCATTCATCTCAGAGAAAGAGTAACTTATAAAGAAAGTTCTCTTCTTCAGACTTGATACAAGAGCTACAAATGTCAAGCAAAGCATTCAGTCTCACTTTTTGTTGTTCTATTTCCTACAAGCCACCTTCCAAGTTAATTGTCTATGTCTCCCTTGGGAATATAAATACTTTTGAAATATAAAAGCTGTTCTGAAAACCATAGTATAGTGTAAAAACATGAAATAAACAATACTACTAATAGAGAAGCTGAGATAGGAGAAGCAAAATTTCAAGACTCTTATGTTGTACACAGCAAGACACTGTCACAAACAAGCTGAAAATGTACAATAATGTACAATTGATTGTACAATATTGGACCTATTTCTTCAATTACCAAATTAGAGAGACCATTGGATGACAATCAATAAATTTATAATTTCTCATATTTTTGGATTTCAATCAATTAGGATATGTTGGTAATATTAATTTTCACATTAAGATATCAAGAAAAGGTAATTGTCCCTTCCTGTTGTTTTTGTTGTAAGAGGTAGAATTAGATTTGTGTGGATTTGTTGAAAGATTACCTTCTTGCTTCTTCTAGGGTGTAGTTTTGCTCCTTATGTTGATGTTTTCCATCTATTATCCTTTGTAGGGCTGGATTTATGGAAATATATTGTGTAAATTTTGTGTTGTCATGGAATATCTTGTTTTCTCCATCTATGGAAATTGAGAGTTTTACTGGGTATAGTAACCTGGGCTGGCATATGTGTTCTTGTAGGGTCTGTATGACATCTGCCCAGGATCTTCTAGCTTTCATAGTCTCTGGTGAGAAGTTTGGTGTAATTCTGATAGGCCTGCCTTTATATGTTACTTGACCTTTTTCCTTTACTGCTTTTAAAATTCTTTCTTTGTTTAGTGCATGGTGTTTTGATTAGCTGCATGGTTCTTACTGTTTTAAAATTTTTCATACAAAATATTTTAATTTTATTTTCCCCTCTCCCAACTCCCCCCAGATTCCTCCTGCCCCTACCACAAACACTCCCCATTTTTGATTCTAGGCAGCAGCCCACAACAGCCATAGCTCTCAGTGAGCCTCACAGTCACCAAGGCAAACAAGCAGGCTTGGTCGGCTAAGTGTATCAACCCCACTACGCAATTTCAACACTTTTAATTTAGAGCAGGTTTATTGAGACTTAGACCCACTGGAACCCAAGGGGCTTCTACAGTTACCATGAACTCACTGTGAAGGGCATGGTCCCTGAATCCAATGCCTGATGTTTTTGTATGAAAAGGGGAGAAGCTAATACCTATAGAAGAGACACTGTGATGATGGAGGCAGAGATTAAGAGACTGTTGTGAAGTAGCTGCAAGTGATTGCCAGAGAAGGGGAAACACTTTGTGCCCTAGAGCCTGCAGAGGGAGCAGGCCTCAGCATCGGTAACTGAGGAAACCCATTCAAATGATCCTGATTTTGATGGCTTGTTTCAGCATTCTTGGGAAGTTAACATCCCTGGCTGCCATAATCCTACATCCCCATCACTGAAGAAACAATTCCCAGCACAAGGGCTGGAGTTTAGCTCAGTGGGTCAAGTGCATGTGTGAACCTCTGGATTTAATCCCCAGTACTGCATAAAGGGGACATGGTAGTGCATGTCTGTAATCTTCACACTTGAGAGGTAGACGCAGAAGGATCTGGAGTTAAAGTTCATCCTCAGCTACATAGCAAGTTCAGGGCAAACTAAGGCTAAATTTTGAGACCATGTATCAGGACAAAAGAAGAAAAGAAGGAAAGAGAAAGGAGAAAGAAAGAAAGAAAGAAAGAAAGAAAGAAAGAAAGAAAGAAAGAAAGAAAGAAAGAAAGAGAAAGGACAGAGGTAAAATCCTTTGGTGATGTGAGGGTCACTGAAGTACAGCCTTATTACAATGAAACCCAAAGTCTAAAAATTGTTCTTATTTTGGGCTTGTACCACCGTAAGAGCCAAGATTTTAAACTCTACTAAATACAAAACAAACAAAAAGACTTTATATATTTATGTTTATTTAAGAAAATACTAGTAGTGATGTATTATTTTGAAGTATACGGTTAATATGTTTGGAGTTATTTAAAATTTATATTGAGAAAAATGTATTTTCACTATTTCTGTAGGCAAGCATCTACATAAGACTGTTAAATTGATTGCTGTTTTATAGCAAACAACTTTTATTATACTCATTTTTATTGTTGTAATATTTTATAAATTTTAAAGAATATGACAAAAAAGATATTGTAAGTATTGAAGGGGGGGTCTCTGGGAGGAGCAGTGGTACAAAAGGGAAACAAGAATGTGACTTAATTCTATTTACTTAAAATATGTTCTTAAATGTTAACAAATTCAGATCAATTGAAATCATGTAACTTTTCTCATCATAATGCAATAAAAGTTAAAAAAAAAAAAGAGAAAACAAGAGAGGAAGAGAAAAGAAAGAAAGGTCCCAGCACAAGATAGGTGGGGCATGGGAACAGGCATTGAGTGCAGATTCCAGCTTTCTTGTGGACAATGCCCAGCTCCTGCATCAAGGCAAGACCATCATCTGACCATCATCTCCTCGGGGACATCTGTCTAGTAAGCACATTCCTTGGTTGACCCAGGCTCAGAGAACCTGTGTCCTGAGTAAGGGTTTAGAAGAGACTCCCAGAAGCTCCTAACATGCCACCAAGTTTTTAAAAATACTGGGTTCAAAGACACATTCAAGGCCTTGTTAGAGTAGCTTGTGTCTTTTGTGCAGTCCAAACTTAAGGGCAGTCCGGACTAGACTTCACTGTGAGGAGCACAGTCTGTGCTGACTCGAGGCTTTACAGATCCCAGTTAAGATCCGGGCTTCTGAAATGCTGGAGGACGTGGGAACTGAAAAGAGGCAGTTTGGTCCTCAGAGTCATTAAGGAGGCTGCTTATAGAGTGACACTCCTCTTTTAATTTGTTTGTCTTTTCAAATGTGTAATTAAATCCAAGCTACAGGGCTCAACTATGCCCTGCCAGGGAAGCAGGAAGAAATCCATCAATGCCCATGAGTGACTGGCAGGTGTTAGCAAACCAAGAAGCTCTGAGAATGCCAGGAAGTTCTGAGGCTTGCCGTTTATGCAGAGAGGCAGTACGGCACAAGCAAAGGGGCCTGATTTTACAAATCAGACAAGCCAGCGTTCTAATTCCAGCAGTCTGATGAACCTGCTCTGTGCTCCATCTCTATCTCTTTCTAGAGAAAATTTCTAGATTATCGGGGCCCAATCAGGATGCAAGAGATAGATGATTCTTATGTTGGTTGAAGGTATTCTCCAGCCCCTTCAGTCTCACCTACACCTGCTTGAGAGTCCTACTACACCACAAACATGGAAGGCAGGGGTCTTCCTTGTCACTAGCCTAGCCATTGTCCAGCCTAGCCATGCTAATTTACCATCTTCGCAATGTCCCATGGAGGACCAGGTGGACCCTCATCTTAACACAAAAGACATCTCTTCTATTGGGATTGTAGAACTTTCCACTTCAAAATTCTGTTTGCTAACACTATGAATTCCCAGCCATCAGGAAAAAGAGGGTATTTAGCCAGCATCTGTCCCACTATTAAGAATTGCTAGCTGGCTTAAAGAAATAGTATAAGTCCACCCAGATACCATGACAGAAGAGATTAATTTTCAGCTCCCAAAACTGAACAGAAAAAAATCTATAAAGTGGTAGAAGCACTGTCCTTCCTCCCCCAGTGTATGTAAGAATTCACATATAGCACCTCTGCCACCCCAACACCATCACCACCATCAAAATCATCCTGGGCTGACGCATGATATGACATAGTCACACCTGCAGCTCACATAGAGCATAAAGTGGCAGTCCAGACTAGACTTGGCTGTCAGGTGCAAAGTCTATGCTGACCTCAGGCTCCACAGACCCTGGACCACATGACATGATAAATGCTGTCAGAAATCCTTACATCAAATCATAGAAACCGACACTTCCCTGGACAGATAGAATACTAGTGAAGGTCAAGTTGAATTGAGTGTCACTGCACTTGTTTTATAGAGGAGCAAGTCAGAAACATAAGAGGTGAGGCCAACAGAAGGACTGGGCAGCTTCCGGATTATATCTGTCCAGTCCTGACACACATGTTACTTTCATGAAGTTACTTGCACCCATATCACAAAACCAAGTTTTTACAAAATTTAGACCTAGGAAGCAAGGTTGCTGCCTCTAGCCTGTGGCTGTCAACATTCAGAAAATAATACAGTCACTTGGGAATTTGTTAGCCAGACAGACTGCAGCCAAATGTGCTTGGGATTAGCAGTTCTGCAACTGTGCGCGGCCAGGAGCTGCCTAGGGAGCTTTTTACAATGTACATTTGGAATCAGTGAGGTTTGGGTAGGGCCAGGACTGTATATCTAACTAGCTCCCAGATGGGACCTGTTAGTCCAGGGACTGTGCTCTTGAGTGGCAATGGGCTAGAATGAGCCAGCTGGTACTTGGAAGAATAGCCCTACCCTGGATGTGTACCATCTGAGTAACCTCTGCCTCAGAGCCTCAGATTCTTTATGTAGTCATACCTCCGTATAGATGGATTTTTGCCTGCTCAGATTCAACCAACTATGATAGATTATTTTTACTGCATCTTGACTGAATATTCATACTTTTGCATGTTATCATTCCCTGAAAAGTACAATAAAATAATCATTTACAGAGCATCACAGTATATCAAGCAGTAAGAAATTCAGAAGTGGATAAGATCAGAGGTAAGGAGGACACAATACCTGCCCCAACACTGGAAGTAACTAGGACCTGCTGGGCCCAGGCACCAAGGAACTCCACTTGACCTGTGGCACGGGTTCCTTCCAATCTGGGCATGTGCCCTGAGCAGACCTCGTGTACGAACTCTGCAGGCAGTCCCACAACACCCACAGGAAGATCCACTCCCAGGTGCTCTAGCACACCCAGGATCACAGGATCCCAGGATCCCAGGATCCCAGGATCACAGAATCACAGAATCACAGAATCACAGAGACAGCTGAACTCTGAAGAGTACTGACAAAACCAGGATCACAATCAGATATAGCAAGGGCAGGTAGCACTAGAGATAATCAGATGTTTGGAGGCAAATATAAGAACATAAGCAACAGAAACAAAGGTTACTTGGCATCATCAGAACCAAATTCTTCCACCATAGCAAGTCCTGGATACACTATCACACTGGAAAAGCAAGAATTGGATCTAGAATCATTTCTCATGATGATGATAGAGGACTTTAAGGAGGACATAAATAACTCCCTTAAAGAAATATAGGAAAACACAGGTAAACAGATAGAAGCCCCTAAAGAGGAAACAAACAAAATCCCTTAAAGAACTATAGGAAAACACAATCAAACAGGTTATGTACAGGAAATAAACATAACCATCCAAGAGCTAAAAACAAAAATAGAAACAATAAAGAAATCACAAAGGGAGACAACCCTGGAGTTAGAGAACCTAGGAAAGAGATCAGGAGTCATAGATACAAGCATCACCAACAGAATACAAGAGATAGGAAGAGAATCTCAGGTGCAGAAGATACCATAGAAAACATTGACACAACAGTCAAAGAAAATGAAAAATAATTAAAACTCCTAATCCAAAACATCTAGGAAATCCAGGACACAATGAGAAGACTAAACCTAAGGATAGTAGGTATAGAAAAGAGTGAAGATTCCCACTTAAAGAGCAAATAAATATCTTCAATGAAATTATAGAAGAAAACTTCCCTAACCTAAAGAAAGAGATGCCCGTGAACATACAAGAAGCCTATAGAACTCTAAATAGACTAGACCAGAAAAGGAATTCCATCTGTCACATAATAATCAAAACACCAAATGCATTAAACAAAGAAAGAACATTAAAAACAGTAAGGGAGAAAGGTCAAGTAACATATAAAGGCAGTTCTATCAGAATTACACCAGGCTTCTCATCAGAGACTATGACAGCCAGAAGATCCTAAGCAGATGTCATACAGACCCTAAGAGAACACAAATGTGAGCCCAGGCTACTATACCCAGCAAAACTCTCAATTACCATAGATGGAGAAACCAAGATATTCCATGACAAAACCAAATGTACACAATATATTTTCATAAATCCAGCCCTACAAAAAAAAGATAATAGATGGAAAATACCAACACAAGGAAGGAAACTAGACCCTAGAAAAAAGCAGGAAATCTTTCAACAAACCCAAAAGAAGATAGCCACACAAACATAATTCTACCCCAACAACAAAAATAACAGGAAGTAACAGTCACTATTCCTTAATATATCTTAACATCAATTGACTCAATTACCCCATAAAAAGACATAGACTAACAGACTGAATGCATGAATAGGATCCAGCATTTTGCTGAATACAGGAAACAGAGACAGACACTACTTCAGAGTGAAAGGTTGGAAAACAATTTTCCAAGCAAATGTTCCCAAGAAACAAGCTAGGACAATTTATTCTAATATTGTATAAATTCAACTTTCAACCTAAAGTTATCAAAAAAGATAAGCACACTTCATACTCATCAAAGAAAAAATCTACCGAGATGAACTCTCAATTCTGAGCCTCTATGCTTCAAATGCAAGGGCACAGTCATAAAAGAAACTTTACTAAAGCTCAAAGCACACATTGCACCTCACATAATAATAGTGGGAGACTTCAACACCCCACTCTCAGCAATGGGCAGATCATGGAAACAGAAACTAAACAGAGACACAGTGAAACTAACAGAAGTTGTGAACCAAAAGGATCTATGCACAGTTGTGCTATATTAGAGCAAGGACTTATGCAACCTCAGCATTCAGTATCCACAATCCTGTAATCAAGTCCCTGCTAGTAGCAAGGAACACTGATGGATAAACATATATTAGGCTACTACCTCATGATGCTGTTTTTAGAATTCTATGAGATGATTTTGTAAGTCCCTGAGTACAGCACCTGGTGGTAGAGGACCTTCAATCAAGGTGCTTTATTATTATTATTATTATTATTATTATTATTATTATTATTATCATCATCATCATCATCATCATCATCATCATCATCATCATCATCATCATCATCATGGAATCATGTGGCACATCATAAATGTCTAATAAATAAATGAGAACAAGGGTCTATTTCTCCTCCAGCTCCCTTTAGAATAAAGGTGAGCACTAGCCATAGCATACAGCTTACACTACTGGGGTGCAGATCTGTGGATATTTCTGTTTCAGCTATCAATGCTAACTTAGCACTTAAAACAGCCTCCACTGATAGCACCTATAACTCCAGAGCTGACCGCTCATCTTCTGCTCCCAATGTTGTCCATGGAGTCCCCCCACACACACACCTGGAGCTTGGCCTGATACATGCTGGTGCAGCCACATGCCAGAGGACTTTCTGTCTCTGTGTGGCCTCTTGTTATTTTAGGGTCTGATGTGAGCTTTGTGACAGCAGGAGCACTTCCTAGAATGTTCTGGGAGGATGAACATGAGTATACAAGCATTGCACCTGCTCAAGAATCCAAAATGGAAGATACCAGGAAGTTTGGTCTGCAAGATACATAGTTGGCGAAAAGCCCTTTGAAGACAGGTGCTTATCCTCAAGCACCATTGCAGTTCTTAGGCCTAGGCAGTAACTGAATATGTATGGTACTCACAACCACCCAGGGCAGAGCCCATGTTCGTTTATAGCTGTGGGAGCTTAATACTCTCCTAGTTAGGGTCTGGTGCCTGGGACAGCAGCTCCACAGCCCTCTCTTTCCAATCCACTGTCCTGCCTAACCTTGTAGCTCAAAACTTTCCTCATGGCCCTTCTTTCCTCTGCATGTCTTCTTTCTCCAAACCTCCTGGTGACATAGTTAATTATTTATAAATGAACATTTAAGTGCTCCAGAATAAGTGCTATTTAAAGGAACCCTGTGGTGACTCATTGAGTAATTAAAATAATCATTTATTCCATAAGCATTTCACAGTCATGCCAGGCACTGCAGGGTAGAGAGGGACAGGAGCGGAACAAAGAATGTGATGCATCCCCTAGCCTCAGGGAGCTCATTCAATTATTCTTTCGTGCAGGAGACATTGATCCTGCACTTTCTACTAAGCTAAGAACTGGGGACAAGGCTGTACTCACCCATTCCTTCTCTCAACACACCCAAGACTCATTTGAACACATAGATGCTCACAATCCCACTCTATGATCTTCAGAGGGGATCTATATGTGTGGACAATCCTCTGCAAGCAAAAAGGACTTTAAATATTACTGCTTTCTCCACAAACTTCCTGGACATTCTAAAGCTTTACAGAAGGTCTAACCTGATTCTTAGTTTGAGTTTCTATTGCTGTGACAAAACACAATGGCCGAAAAGCAACTGGGGGGGGGGAGGGTATTTGGCTTACACTTCTGCATCATTGTTCTTCATCAAATGAAGTCAGGACAGGAACTCAAGCAGGGCAAGAACCTGGAGCCCATGAATAACACCACCCTCCCTCATTGATCACAAATTAAGAAAATGCCCCAAAGTTAGATCTTATGGAAACATTTTTCTCGATTGAGATTTCTTCTTTTCAGATAACTCTAGCTTGTGTAAAGTTAACATAAAATTAGCCAGCACAGTTGATGCTTGTCAACTTGATACACAAATATATCATTGTTAAACTACACCCTTTCCTTTCTTGTTCATCCTCAAGATCACACATTAATAATGCCACAACATAAAACATTTTACAAACTTAAAAATTCCCACAGTCTTTACAAATAAAAATACTTTAAAACTCGATTTCTTTAAAAATCCAAAGTCTCTTTTAAAACCAAAATCTTTTTTAAAATCCACTCTCTCTACTGTGGGCTCCTGTAAAATCAAAAATAAGTTAAATATTTCTTTACTTCAAGAAGAAAATGCCAGAACACTGTCACAACCAGGTCAAAGCAATGTCCAATATCTGGGATCCACTCACTGTCTTCTGGGATCCTCCAAAGGGCTTGGGTCACTTCTCCAGGTCTGCCCCCAACAGTACACGCAGCTCCATTTTCTAAGCTTGGATAGGCTCCATTCCCTACTGCTGCTGTTGTTGATGATCATTCCAGGGTACCAGCATCTCCAAAATGCTGGGGACTTCTGCTGCAACTGGGCTGCACTTTAACTAATCGCTTTTCCTAGACTGACTTTATGGTGCCAAGCTTCAATTTTTCTGCATGACCTCTTCAATCCTGGGCCTTCAGCTGCCACTGGGACTACAACTTTCACCAATGACATCTCCTGCTCACTCACCAAGCCTTAACTGTTCTCCCTGGCCCCTTCATTTCTTCAAAACCAGTACTACCTGGGTGACTCCCACACTACCAAGTTTGGCTGCCTGTGGACACATCTGTGCCCAGTCTCTCGGGGAACACTTTCCAGAAGATTTTACCTCAAGGATGCTGGTCTTTTCTTAGTGACTTCTGACTTCTAAGCTCCAGCTAACCAGCATCACTTGCCCCAATAACACAATTGTTTCACTTCAGTGGTGCTGGTCTCTTGTTTGTCACAGCTGATTCTTCAGCCCCAGCTGACCAGACACTACAGATTGCTCACACAAATGGCCTGTTAAAGCCTTTGCTTCCCTCTGTAACTTTGTAAGCCAGGTTTCCATCATCTACACTGCTCTCAACATTCTTATCTTCCACACTTCTACAAAGAGCTCACCAAGCTTTAAGCACTCAGTGGCTTTTCTTGACCAAAATTCCAAAGTTTTTTCACAGTCCTCCCAAAACAAGATGGTTAGGTCCATCACAACAGTACCCCACATTCCTGATACCAACTTGTCTTAGTTGGTATTTCTATTGCTGTGACAAAATACCATGGCCAAGAAGCAAGTTGAAGAGGAAAGGGTTTACTCAGCTTACTCTTCCTTCCACATTGCTATTCATCACCAAAAGAAGTCAGGACTAGAACTCACACAGAGCAAGAATCCAGAGGCAGGAGCTGACGTAGAGGCCATGGAGGGGTGCTGCTTATTGGCTTGCTCACCATGACTTGCTCAGCTGTCCTGTTAGCCAGAATCACCAGTCCAGAAATGGTAGTACCCACAATGGGCTGGACCCTCTCCTATCAATCACTAATTAAGAAAATGCCATATAACCTCTTATGGAGACATTTTCTTTATTGAGGCTCCTCTGTTCCCATTATCTCTAGCTTGTGTCAAGTTAACATAGGACTAGCCAACACACCTGAGCTCTGAGCTTGTCTCTGCACCTTAGTCACTCAGACTACAATGATATCACTTTCCACAGCAGGTCTCTAGATCACTCAGCCCAGTATCAGGCATCCTTTGTCAGGTCAAATTGCAGAAGAGGTGGGAGAGCTGTAATTCTGACAGACCTTAGGATAGATAGTAGGCATTGGGTATAGGTTGACTGAGCAGGAGAGGCCCAATGAAAAACACAGCTAGAGGAATAAACACCAACCCTGAGGAGGTGTGAAGTTCAAGGTGTGAAGTAGGCTTGGTCCTGAGGTCATAGCATGCAGGATTCCGGGGAAGCTGACAGAGTTCTGTTTGTACCAATAAAGCAATGAGAGCTGGCACCTGGCCCACAGTAGACAGTGGTTGGTTTCTGGCAGATTGATCAAGGGCCTCAGCCTAAGAGATAGAGAAAGGACCAAGAAAGACTTTTCATTGGCTTTGATATTTTCATACACAGCAGTGGAAGACTTCAAGATTTCCCTACCCTTACTGTTAGCCATTGCTGAAAACCCCATTGGAAGCCCCTGTACCCTGGAACACCTTTACCTCTCTCACAAGGCTAGTCAAATCTTTGTTTGCATGTCTATTGTAACCTAAAACATGCTTCACTGATAATTAATGTCCTCCTGTCTGATGGAGATCTCCCCTTGAGTAGAGTTATCCTTCCATCACCATGGCCCCAGTGCCCCACCTGGCACTGCCTGCCTACTAAACGTAATAACAACTTCCATTAAATAGGCCATGCCCGGCTTAGTACTAAAAGCTTTATGCACATTGATTGCTTACTTCAAATCTGCACCAGCCCAGTGAGTTGTTTTTATGTAGGGTTCCTGTTCTTATGATCAAAGAATCAAGAAAATCTGATTTTGCTAGAATTTACTACATACCCAAAGAATGAGTTTCCTGCAGTAGACAAATGTGGAAGTGACTTACTGAAATAATTAAACAGAACATCCATTTGTTTCTAAGATCCAGGTAAGATATGCATTAGACTGCACCCAGTGTGCCCATAACACGAGAAAGATAGAATTGCTATGTTGAAGAAAACCCCCTTTTTTATAGAGCTTGACTCTCTAGGTCCCTTAGAAAGAAAGGCTGTGCCTAGAAATGCTGGCTTCCTGGATGGCTACTCTTTGGGTTCCTTTCCTCCCCTGTTGCTCCCAACTTAAGTACCTATATTTTACCTAAGCTCTCATTGTGAGGATTGTCTATACCTGGAGAACTGTGTTCAACTGTGGCTGTTTAAACACACACGATCCTCTTCTTTATCAACTCTGACTTTTGCTGATAATGGGCTTCACCAGTAACACTGTGGCTGATGGACTCAGAGGCTGAAGTGAATTCTCCCTCCAACTGTTCTCTTCTGAAGCCTTAGGCTGTGAAACAGCTGGCTGTCACATTGATAGTGGCTTCATCACCCAGGCTGAGAGTAAGAGTTTCTGGGCTCAGTCCCAAGCCTTCATAATGTGGTGTCACACCAGCCACAGACCAGTGAGCTCAGAAGTCTGTATAAGCTCAAATGCCAGAGAGCCAGCATCTTCACAGGTCATCCATTTGGATATGGACCAAAGCTTCCCAGCCTGCCCTATCACCCAAGCTGTATGTCAATTCCCAGAGAGAGCAGAATCCATGCTTCCTCACAGATGTCAGCTGGAGCCATGGGAATCATGTCACCATGAAAAGGTCATGAAGGCCTGAAGCCCTGCCATAGACTTTTGTCATCATTCCACATGAAGACTATACAATTCAAAGAGGACCTGTCAATCCACCTCTACTAACAGCATGGCGTAATAGTATTTACAGAGCACTCACTAGAACTGAGCACCACAATGTTCCACATGTGCTATTGATTATAAGTTTTTCTGTATTCATTAGAGGAGATGACTATGAGTATACTCTCATTTTTCTATGAGAAAATTGAAGTCCAAACAGGTTGGATGAATTGTAGATAATGTCATAGTCATAAGATATTTGGGTATAGATCTGGCTTTAGAACCCCATTGGTGAAGTGTCTGCTTTTCCACCAGAATACGAGTCAAGTCAAAGACTGGAGAGGTGGCTCAGTGAATAAGAACACTTGCTGAACAAACATGAGGACCTATGTTCGCATCCCTAGCACCCAAATAACAAGCCAGGCATGGTCCCTGGCATCTGTAATCCTGATACAATTATTGATAAATAACATTATTAAATGATAAGATTATTGCTAAGGTTTGTGGGCTGTTAGCCTTGCTCAATTCAGTGAGTGCTCTTACCTCAAGGGAATAAGGTGGAAAGCAGTAGGGTGGGACACTTGACTCTGCACATGCACATGCACGTGTACCCATACACCCATGCACATATATTCCACATATACATACAATAAAAAAGAGTCAAGCTGAGTTGTGATGAGTCAGGTCATCCAAATGGAAGTCCTTCAAATATGGAGTCCTCGGGGACACCCCATAGAAGTCTACCAAGGCTTCTCAGCAAAAGAAGCAGATGCCAGGAAACCATGTGAGAGTGCCATTGACAACCAGTAGCCTAAGTGAACTGTAGGGCCCTCTTCTCCTTGACCATGATGTTATCTATCTCTACATCCCTGTCCATGCTCCATCCTGTTCCACTAAGAGTCCCAGAGGAGGGAGTGTCTCCAGGACAAGACAGAGACCTGGGATAAGGAAGACACCCAAGAATCAATGGGGGTGAATTTAGCTGTGGCTCACAACATTGGGGATATGGAACCTGAAGAGGCCGCCTCCCATAGCCAGACAGGAACCCCAGTGGAGCAATAGAGACACCAACCCACCCACAAAACTTTCAACCCCAAATGTATACTGTCTACAAGAAATGCAGGCACAAAGGTTGGAGCAGAGACTGAGGGAATGGCCAACCAATAACCAGCCCAACTTGAGACCCATCCCATAGGCAAGCTCAAATCCCTAACACTATTAATGACACTCTGCTATGCTTGCAGGAAGAAGCATGCTGTCCTCTGAGAGGTTCCACCCAGCAGCTGACTCAGACAGATACAGGCACCCACAGCCAAACAGTGGATGGAGCTTAGGGACTCTTACGGAAGAACGGGGGGAAGGATTGTGGGTTGAAAGGGGATAGGAACTCCACAGGAAAACTAGCAGAATCCTTGGGACTCTCAGAGACTGAACCACCAACCAAAGAACATACACAGACTGGACCTAGACCTCCCTGATCATCTATAACAGATGTGTGGCTTGGTCTTCATGTAGGTCCTGGACAACTGGAGCAGGAGCTATCCCAAAAGCTGTTGCCTGTCCATAGGATATGTTCTTCTAGCTGGGTCACCTTGTCTAGCTTCAGTGGGAGAGGAAACACCTAGCCTTTCAGATACTTGAAGTGGCAGGGTTGCGGGAGATTAGATAAAGGGATGGGGGAAGGATTGTGGGAGGGGATGACCAAGAAGGAGGCAGTGAGTGGGATGTAAAGTGAATAAGTAAAAAAATGAAATTAAATTTTAAAAAAAGGGTCCCAGAGGAAGAAACTTCCCACACAGCTAGGGCCCACCCACCTCAAGAGAATCAGAACATGCTTGAGACCCTCATCACTCCTTAGACACTTTGAGTACACTTGGTCCCTGATAAACTGCATTTCTATAAACATTAGTTACTTTCTTAGTGGAACTAGGCATCTGATTAGATGAACTCAGCCAAAACTTCCTATAGCAAAGGAAACATTCTATCTCTATGCTGTTCAGTGTGACAGTCACTGGCTACATATAGCTATTGACACTTGAAACATGGTCTGGTATGGCTGAGAAATTAGATGGACAATTCTATTTAAGTTTGGTTGACTTAAATTTAAACATAAACACGACTAATGGGAACCACAATGAACATGCTGGCAGACAGCCTCTGAGTCTACAGGTTTAAAAGGACAATTTGCATTTTGTGTGAGTATGTTTGTGTTCGTGTATATATGCGCATGTGAACATGAACACATGCATGTAGATGTTTTCGTGGATACACATGTTACCTTCAGGTGCCTTGAGTACCATCCATCTTGTTTCTTTTAATTAATTATTTTATTGATTTACATTTCAAATGATATTCCCTTCCTGGTTTCCCCTCCACAAATCCCCCATCTCATCTCCCTCTCCCCCTTCTCCATTGCCTCTATGAGGGTGCTCCTCCTCCCACTCATCCACTCCCACATCACTGTTCTAGCATCCCTCTATGCCTCAAGCCTCCACAGGACCAAGGACCTCCCCTCCCACTCATGCCAGATAAGGCCATCCTCTGCTACATATGTATCTGGAGTCATGGATCCTTCCATATATACTCTTTGGTTGGTGGTTTAGTCTCTGGGTTAGTTAGTTGATATTGTTCTTCCTATGGGGTTGAAATCCCCTTCAGCTCCTTGAGTCCTTCCCCTAGCTCTTCCACTGGGGTGCCTGGGCTCAGTCTAATGGTTGGCTGTATCTGTATCTATAGTATTTGGTAGGCGCTGGTAGAACCTCTCTGGGAACAGCCATACCAACCTCCTGTCAGCGAGCACTTCTTGACATCAGCGATAGTATCAGGGTTTGGTGTCTGCAGATAGGATAGATTCCTAGGTGGGATGGTCTCTGGATGGCCTTTCCTCCAGTCTCTGTTCCATTTTTTGCCCCTGTCTTTCCTTTATACAAGAACATTTCTGGGTTAACAATTTTGAAATGGGTAGGTGGTCCCATCCCTCAACTGGTGGTCATGCCTATCTACTGGAGGTGGTCTCTGCAGGTTCTATCTCCCCTTTGTTGTGTATTTTGGCTAAAGTCAATACCGTTGGGTCCTGGGAGGCTGTCACTTCCCTGGCATCTGAGTCTTCCTAGTGGCACTGCTACATATTGCTATTCTATTTCCTGATCCTCTATACTTCTGTCCCTTCTAATACCTGATCCTGTTTCCCCCTTTTTCCCTTTCCCATCTTGTTTTTTAAAAAATAAATAAATAAATAAACAAGGTCTCCAACTGACCCACACTCACCAGACCAGGTCTGCTGACTGACCAGGGCATCCTACAGGTCCACCAGTCTCCATCTCCCCAGAGCTGGGATTACAAGCATGCATCACCACACTTTTCTGGGATCTATGGGCTCATGCTTTCATGGCAAGTGCTTCACTGAATAAGCCATTTCCCAGACCATCAGTCTTCATGATCAGTAGCATCCTTGTGCAAACCCTCAAGGAACCAAGAGGTAAAGGAAGAGCTAATGCCTCTACAACTTCCATTAGTAAAGACACCAGAATCATGAAAATTTTCTTCAAAAAAAAAAAAAAACTTCCCATGCAAGCCAGTTTTAAATGAATTGCCCAGCAGCCACTTGTAACTGGGATTCCCACCAATTTCTCTGCAAATCTACCGCCGCCACAGCCTCTCTTGGTACTAAATTGTTTTAAGTTTGTCTTCTCTCCATATCCATTATCTGTTTGATCCTTGAAACAGCTCTCTGAAACATTCACTGTGACTCTCACTTCGAAGACTAAGAAACAGACGAGATTTAAATGACACCTTCTGAACTCAAAAAAAAAGGGGGGGGGTCATTCCTAATGACAAGTCTCTGGCAATAGCCCCTCTTTCCACACTTAGAAATGACAGGAAGCTAGACTCTCTCAGAGTGAGAGAGCTACCTGCACGTTTCTGGCCTGCAGGCATAATTGACTACATGAAGGGGAGAAGTGAACTCCAGGCTTATACTAGGGAACAGAGCCTGATTTGATGGATGGGAGGCAAGGACTGAGAATACTCCATTCATAACACTATTGGATCCAGCTGAAAAACCCTGTGGGGTTTGTAACACATTTCTCCATCATTGTGGCCCTGGTTTTCTTCTTTGGATAAAAAAAGGTAGATGTGTCAGTTGACCCTAAGATCCCAGCAACCTTACCTTCAAGACTTCACCGAGTGCTTGTGCCTTGCTAGGTAGCCACACTGTACCCAAGAGAGACCCAGAAAGAAGGAGCCACCACACTCAGCCCTCCAGAAACATTGCCAGCGAGGCACTGTATCTTTTGAAGAGTCATTTAATGGACAAAGTTTACATAGATAAAACATTTTAAAATTTTCTTGAAGCATACAGACCTGTGTTTTCCTTCTCAATCTTCTCACTCTGTGGTCATGGTCCAATCACACAGTGTCTCTGAAAAACAAAAGTTCAAAAGTTCTCCATGCAAAGTAGGACTCTACCCTTCCCCCCCAAAGGTTGTGGTAAGGACCTGGTAGATTCCAATAGCAGCCTGTCAATGACATCAGCATGTTATTTCCTAACCAATCCTTTCCTAGCCAGTAGAGAAAGGAACTCTCATCTCCCAGAATCCTCCTGTGGTTTAGTCTGACTCATCTGTCCCATACCCCAGCTCTAATGTGAGCTTTCCAGTCTTGCTGGATGCCCAAGTACAAATAGCCCAGATCTACGTGCAGAAATGGTCAACAAAAAAGTACTGGTCACAGCGGCAAGGAGCAACAGTTCTAAAAAAAACCCTCAGGGCTGGGTTTTCAGCCATATCTTTAAGATTAAAATATAATTACATTGGATCCCCTTCCCCTAGCTGGAATGACTAGCTGGGCCTCAGTAGGAGAGGATATACCTAGCCTTGCTGTATCTTAATGACCTAGGGCTGGTGGTACCCAAGGGGGGGCTTCCCTTCTCTGAGGAGAAGCGAAGGAGGTAATGGGGGAGGAATTAGTGAGTGTGAGACTGGGAGAAGAAGAGGGAGGGGACCATAGCCAGCATGTGACATGAATAAAAAATAAATTAATAAAATATATATTTACATTTTCACCCTTCTCTTTCCTCCCTCTAACTCCTCCCATCTTCCTTCCTCCTCCCACCTTACTTCTCAAAGCCATGGCTTCTTTTTATTTGCTGTTGTTACACACACACATGCACACACACACACACACTTCAAATGCATAAATACAACCTTTTGGTCCATGTGGTGCTGGTTCTATGCTGCTGAGTCTGTTAAGTATTCTTGCATGTATCTGAGTTTCAGGGCTGCCCACTTGATGTAAGATAACCAACTATGGGGTTCATCCTGAAAAAACTATGTCTTCTGCTCTCACCATTCTTTAGTTGCCTACAGTTCTTTGTCTAGGGCTGGAGCCCCATGAGATCTGCCCTTTCTGAGTTAACATATCCATTGGTGTTGTCATTGTTCAGGTCTGCTTTAGGCAGTTATCTTGTTGAGGTATCATAGTGAAAGCCTGCCTGTCATTTCTAGGAGACACAATCACACAGAGGACTTCTCAGTGTTCTTTTGGCCAGACACACTGGCTCGTTGCTCTCCTGAAGGTTCCCAACCAAGAACACTCTCACACATCACCCTTCAAGCAGGACTAGCTGTTCACATCAGGGCCTCCAAAACCCATGACTTCACACAGCCGGGCCTCACAGACCTGTTGACAGGGCAACAGCTGCCATATTCCCAAAATCCATTGGGCTCACCTCCCACCTTTACCTGCAGACACTATTATATGTATATAATATACATATATATGTGTGTGTATATATATATTATGGGGAATGCTCTTCCTCTTGCTTCTCTTTCTGCTACTACACCCCCCTCTCAATTAAAACTCTTACACGTGGAACTTGTTTGGGCCTAGTGTGTGTATGTCCTGATGCAAGCCACCATTCTAACACATCATTTGGTGCCGAAACCCGGGAACTTGGCAGTTTGTCAGCAGTCACTGCATTGCTATGCATCGTGGACCAGCAGAGATCATGACCACGTGGACCTGTCCCACCATCAGCAACCTCAGCTGTTGTGAGTACACAAGTTCACATCCCCCTCAGCTGATGGCTATGAGAATCACATGCTTTCACCACGTGAGCTGCTGCCACCTCCACCACCACAGCCGAGGTGCCACCACCAAAGCCACTGCAGCCAAGCCGCTCACAGCAGGACATACAAACTTCTACCAGTGAGCTGTGCCCCTGCCCGTGTCTGTCTTGTGGGGCTAGCTTCTGCTCGGGCCCACAACTACCCATTCAGTTTCACAATTTCTATTTACCAGCCCACTGTAATTCTCACACAAACACCGGCATCTTAATTGTTAGGATCAGTCGACTAGAGGGGCCTCTAGTTTCCAGATACGGCCTGGCCAGCCTTCTCTGGAAACTACGGGGTTTACAGTCATGCCTCCCAGCTGACATATGACTTAGGACATCTACCCATTGGTTGATCTTTCCCTCAAAAGCAGCTCTCATTCCCTCTGCCCTTCCAGGCTCTTGCAGCAATCCCAAATCCTCAATACTGAGGTAGAGCTCTTTCCACAGTAAGGCTAGGGCTTTCTGGGTAGCCACTAGGGGGCCCTTGAAAGGACTTGGGCCACTAGCCTGGCTGATTTTTGGGGGGTTTTGGACTGTTCTCAGGATGCTGGTATGAACAGTCTAATTACCCACCAATGAGTGTCAGAATGTCTTCGACCGTACCTCCAGGTACCCCAGTAGGTTTTCTCCTGGAAAATCTCAGATGTTTGAAGCTAATGCCTGATTTAAAGGCATCAAAATTAATATACCTCTGCAATAAGATCTGGATTAAATATCAACTAGATGGGAGTTCAAAATGGCCACTTAATGGCACCCTAGATCCAACTATTTTAAGGGATCTTAATACATACTGCCAGCAAAATGGTAAATAGAAAGAGGTCCTCTATGTCCAGGCATTTATCTATCTCCACTCCAATCCCTGCTTGTACTCTTCTTGTTCCCCAACCCAACTTCTCTTAGGCATGAAATCTACACAACCTCCACTAAAAGACATTACAATGCTAGATCCAGATAACAAACCACCCCTTTTCTCCACAGACCTGTCTCCACGCAGCTGAAAACCCAAACTGCTGCCTCAGTTTCTCCTCACCAGGATACCCCAGAGCCTGCTAGCTCTACCTCTCCACACCCCTCCCCTTCTTCTGTGCCAACTGTGGGTCACTCCAAATGCCCCACATTGGCAGCTACCTTCACTCCTCTTGTCACCCATTCTAAGGCCACAGCCAAACACCCAAGTCCTTCCTCCCCAGAGACACCTGACCCAGCAACAGTCCTACCTCTAAGGGAAGTTGCTGGGGTAGATGGCCTTGTCAGAGTACATATTCCATTCTTGCTTAGTGAACTTTCCCAAATAGAAAACAGGCTGGGGCCCTATACTTCTAACTCTTTCAAGTTTATTAAAGAGTTTCAGTATATCACTCAATCTTATAGCTTGACTTTTCATGATGTTCACATGATTCTTACTAATAATTTACCTCCTGAGGAATGCAGATGAGTCTGCAAGCAGATGGAATTCGCCAAACAGGCGGTACATACCCAATTGTCTCTGAGACAGTACCAGACCAGGATCCCTAGTAGAATTACAATTCTGCAAGTGGTATTTTAGCCAGGGACAGGTTCATTACATGCCTTCTGGCCAGTCTTAGAAAAGCAGCCTTAAAACCAGTAAATTTTGAAAAACTCCAAAAGTTTGTCCAGGACAAGCAGGAAAATCCATCTCAATTTTTAGAACGCCTTACAAAGGCTTTATTACAACATACCAATATGGACACTGAAAACCCAGAAAGTAAGCAACTTCTGATGACCTACTTCTTTTCTCAGAAGAAACATAAGACATAAGAGCTAAACTTAAAACACTAGACAGGAGACTGGAACTACACAGGCTTAGAACTGACTTTCAAAGTGTACCATGGGAAAGATGATAAAGTTCACAAAAAAAAAAAAAAAAAAAAAAAAAAAAAAAAAAAAAAAAAAGTGCCATATGCTGGCAAAGGCTGTCCGACCAGCCCCAGCCACTACCCTGGACTCATGGTCTTCTAAGACTCAGGAACTACCAGGTACCTGTTACAAATGTGATCAAAAAGGTCACTGAGCAAAAGCCTGCCCTAACTTCTGCAAGCCAAGGGGATCATTCCCTAGGTACCATCAAGAGGGGCTTTGGGCAGTTGATTGCCCTCATGTTACACAGAACAGGGAGACATCACTCCCAGATAACCCTCCAACTGATATCCTAGGCTTGGCTATGGCTGACTAAGGAGAGCCAACCTCTCCTGACCCAAACACTGCCATCACTAGCAGGGAGCTCTGGGTAGATATCATGGTTTGTGGGTGGCCCATCTCTTTCCTCTTGGACACTGGAGCCACTTACTCAATCCTGATGGAGTGAGACCCACTTCTCCTTCTCCTTTTCCTATTGTGGGGGTAGGAAGACAACATTACTTCTTTCACCAGACCCCACCACTGAGTTGCATTTTTAGGGGTGTACCTTTCGCCCATTCCTTTTTGGTAGTGCCAACATGTCCTGTCCCCTTATTGGGAAGGGATCTCCTAGCTAGTCTGGAAGCCTCTATTTCCTTTGCTCCCCACATTTACCTAAACCCAGGCTCACCAGCGGTTCCTCTGCTCCTTCTCCTAGTCAGTCAACCTACTAACACTACCAAGCTATTTCCTTTACCAGCTTTTCAAATAGATCCCCGAGTTTGGGTCCAGAAACCCTCTGTTGCTGAACACCATTCTATTGTCATCCAGTTACTGGACTCTACCAGCTATATAACCCAAGCTCAATACCCTCTCTCTCTCTTTCCAGACAGAGCCTCAGGGAACTTAAACCTATTATTTCTGACCTCTTAAGAAAAAAACTCCTTTGCCCCACCTCTTCCCTCTTTAACACCCCTATACTAGCTGTTAAGAAGCCTAATGGTAACTATCACCTGGTTCAAGACCTCAGGCACATTAATTCTGCAGTGGCTCCTCTCTATCCTATTGTGGCTAACCCTTACACACTTCTTTTCACTATCCTCTCAGGGACTTCCCATTTCTCAGTCCTAGATCTCAAGGATGCATTTTTCTCTATCCCTCTAGATGCCCAGTCATAAAACATATTTGCTTTACCTGGACAGATCCCGATACCCACTTTTCTACCCAACTTACCTGGACTGTTCTACCTCAGGGATTTTGGGACAGCCTACATCTATTTGGTTACATCCTGGCTTCTGATTTACTATCCTTGTCTATCCCTAAATCTAAGGTTATACTTTATGTAGTTGATGTTCTCTGTAGCCCCTCTCTAGAAACTAGCCAAGCTGACACCTCTGCTTTTCTAAATGTCCTCTCCAATCGAGGCTACAGGGTCTCACCTTCTAAAGTCCAACTGTCCACCCCTCAAGTCACCTATTTGGGACTAACAATTACCCCAACTCACAAGGCTATTACCTTAGATAGAAGGAATCTGATTCAGTCTCTAACTGTTCCTTCTACAAAGAAAGAGATTTTATCATTCCTAGGAATAGCTAGTTTTTTATGTTCGTGGGTCCCTTCCTTTTCCCTCCTTTCTCACCCCTTATATGAAGTAGTGTTAGACCCCACCCACGAACCTTTTCTCAAACCTATTACCAAGCCCTTTCAAATGCTTCAACAGGCTCTCCTTAAGGCCCCAGCTTTACATCTCCCTCACCTGACTCATCCTTTTTCCCTCTATGTAACTGAAAAGGAGGGATTTGCCCTTGGAGTCTTAGGTCATTTACTGGGACCCCCTTTTACACCTGTAGAATACTTATCAAAAAACTAGATCTAACCACCCAGGGATGGGCACCTTGTATCCATACCTTAGCAGCTGCTGAACTTGTTAAATTCAGCGTGGGTGTCCCACTCTCAAAGATTGGGATGGAGGGACGGAGATTGATACAATCAGCAAGAGGTTTTTATTGATCCAGTATACTGGGGTCATCTAGCATTTGGAGCAAAGGTAACCCTGAGGGAACAAAGCTCTTACTTTTCATACTTTTTCAGAACAGAGTTTTACAGCTTACAACGTGAGCTGGTTACACTTTACAACATGGGCTGGTTATCCTTCCCATTGTTCTTTTGTTTCTATTTACCTTTCTCCTCTAGAAGAGGAGTAGATACCTGTTGCACATAGAAGGGGTGGGGGAGAGGTCCACCCTCCCTGGGACATTTCCTGGAACCCAGCATTTCTTGGGGATGGGTGTTTGCTGTGTAAACTCTTCTGAAGCTCTCTGTCTTTAGGCTTAATGGACATTCTTTGCTTCTTGGTATTTTTATGAGGTATCCCTATTTGCTCAATTCTTACATTTCTCCCTCTTTCTTGGGAATATCTCAATCTTGAGATTATGTGCTATACTGCTGTATTTTATCTTGGTTCACTTCTTGATATCACTGTCTCAAAATCATAATCTGTACAGTACTGACACGCTCTCTAATGAAGGCAACTAAGTGATTCATAATGCAGGGGCCAATGGTAAGTAATAATAGAAGTATAGTCAGAGGTCCCACAAGTGTAGAGACCAAAGTTGTAAGCCAAGGGTAGGAATTAAACCAAATTTCAAACCAGCTCTTGCCTTGAGTTCTCTCTTTTTTTTCTCTGTTCTAAACCCTCTCTAGTCTTAACTAAATTGTCTTTGACTCTTCCTGAGTGGTCTATATAAAAACAGCACTCTTTTTTTCAGCACACAGACTTCCTTCCTTAAGAAATAACAGGTCTAATTCTCTCCTATTTTGGAGGTCCATCTCTGAGAGGGAGGTCAGGGATTCTTGGAGGTCAGTAAAAGTCTTTTCTATTTTTTCTATATCTGAATGAATGGCTGCTCTCAGCTCTTCATATGCCTTTTGTTGTAAGGCCATAGCAGCTGATCCTGTGACTGCCCCTGCAGCTCCTAAACTCAACCCCCCAAAATGACTGCCAGGGTAATCCCCAATTCTCTTTTGTGTCTTACTAAGTCTCCTGTCTCGGGATCCCAGTAATCCAGTACATCTTCATATGGGCGGTACAGCAATCTAGGCACTATCTGGACCAGAACACAAAAGTCATGGCTGTTATTTAGAATCTCTAAACTTATACAGGTTATAATCCCTGTAGCGCAGGCCCACCAGCTGGCTAAGGGCGGGAGGAGGTACTCAGTTTAATTTTTTATCAGAGGGTGTGAACTCCGATACACAGATGTTGATGGGTTTGTGGGACCTGACCCACACAAGGGCCCTTTCCAGTAATAGCTGACAGGGTTAGGTAGACTTGTTGATGGTCCCACCTGCAATGGGAGACATCTAAAGACATGGTAGGAGTACCGACACATGCAATACCTTCATAGTAAGTGGGTGCCACATCATAACATAGCCAACACTTTTTAGTCATCTCAGGGTTCATGACATTTAGTACTCTGAAGGCACTAGTTAGCATATTAAGGAGAGGGTTGACACCCAGATCAGATGCTGGAGGCTGTGTGGGTAGGGCCTGTAGGGAGAGTGTAGTGGTTCCTGAAGCAGTGGTTGGTGTGGCTGCTCCCATTTTGGAAACAATCTGGGGAAGGGACCATGGAGAATTTGGAGGCTGGGGGTTGGGGGGAAGAAGGGCTCAAGGCTAAATTCAGGCCTAGCAGAGTATAAGGGGTTTCCTATCTTGAGCTTAATGGTAAATATCAGCCCATCATCATACTTTTCCTTATAAAATCTAAGACCCCATGTATAACCAGTTGTCCACCCAGTTGCCCACTTCCTTGGCACTGTAAAAGTAATGTGGAGTGGGTGGCACCAGGTCTCATACTCCATATGGTATGTCCACCCTGGTTTTCCTGCCTCATGATGGCTATAGTTGGCAGTCACCTTTATATAGTCCCAACTGGAAGACAGCTTCCAATATGTATCATTCAAGGTCTCACAGCCCCAATTTTTGCAGAAAAAAATGATCTCGACCTCCACATGTTGGATTAAGGGAATGCTTTTGGGGGAGTCAAGAGCAAACAAAAAAAGTCAGAGTACGGAGTTGACTCCTCTGACTCACATGTCCACACCCTGCGAATGGGTCTAGCCCATGACAGCAGCAGGGAAAGGGCACTTTGGGAGCCTGTGTGTTGAGGTAATAGTATCTTCCATATCCCAGTTAGCTGGCACCCCAAAGGCCAGTTTGCAGACATCAAGAAACATGTCAGACTACCAAAGGCCTGGCATTTAGACCTGCTCCATATTATGTCTCCATGCCCAGTAATTACTCTGCAAGCCAGGTTACATGGCTGGTGAGGGCTGGCACTGGATGAGCTCAGGGGAAGGGAAGTAGGATACAGTACCATGACCAGTGGAAGTCCCATTTTTTACTATCTTGAGTTTCAGCGGGTTGTCAGTAGTCTGTCCTCTCCAGGGGTGTAGTTCCAGGTCCGGTGGAGTGGGTTTAACATGTGATGTGTGGATCCATGGTGTAAGCTGCAGTTGGGGTGGTTATCAGGACAAGGTACGGTCCTTTCCAGGGAGGCTCAGGCATCTGGGCTCAGTGTTGGCATGCATAGACTACGTCTCCAACCTGGAACCGATGTGATGTCTCAGGGGTCCCCGTCTCGTAGGCGGCTGCCAGCTGTGACCAAACTTCTTTCTGTACCACTTGCAGCCCTTTCAATCTGGCATACACATCATTATTACTATGAGAGGTTGGCTCAATAATGTCCCCTAGTAGAGTTAGGGGTGCTGGGGTCCCATACAGGATCTCAAAGGGGGTCAAACTGAAGGGGGAAGGGTATTTCTAACCCTGAACAGGGCCAAAGGTAGGAGCACCACCCAATTTGCTCCAGACTCTATGGTCAATTTTGCCAGGGTCTCTTTTAGAGTTCTGTTAGCCCTCTCTACCTGTCCTGAACTCTGAGGTCTGTAGATACAATGGAGTTTCCAATCGACCTCCAAACACTTGGCCACTCCCTGACTTACCTTGGCAATGAAGGCCGGGCCATTAACAGATCCGATTACCTTGGGCATTCCAAATCAGGGAAAAATTTCTTCTAGTATCTTCTTCACTACTACCGTTGTGGTCTCTTGCTTGGTAGGGAAGGCCTCCACCCATTATGAGAAGGTATCTATAAAAACTAGAAGATATTTGTAGCCATATTTTTGTGGTTTTATCTCTGTGAAGTCTACTTCCCTGTAAACTCTTGACCGGTCCCTTCAGTACCACCTACCGAGGTCAGTCTTGTTTCTGCAAACGTTCACCTTCTGAAAGCCTATAGAGTTGTAAACCACCTGCTCTACTAGGTCTTTTAGTCCTGGAATATGATATTTAGACTTCAAGGCAGTTTGCGTTAGCTTGCTTACCCCTGGATGGGTCCATTGGTGCATTTGCTTTATCATTGCTTTTGCCTGTTGTCATGGTAATATTCTCTTACCCAATGGGGTCATCCAGACCCCTTTTTTCTGGTCAAAATGATTTTCAGGATTCTTTGAAATGACTGCCAGGTCTTTAGTGATGTACTGGAACTTAAATTTGGGCAATTCAGACTCTCTGGCCACCATCACCTTGGTTGCTCTAGAAGCTGCTGCCTTAGCTTCTCAATCTGCCAAATTATTCCCTTGAGCTATAAAGGAATCACCCTTTTGGTGGCCTGGACAATGAATAATACTCACTTTTGCTGGCTTGTATAAGGCTTCTAGAAGTGCCAGGATCTCCAGCTTGTTCTTGATTTCTTTTCCTCCTGAGGTCAGTAATCCCTGCTGCTGGTAGATGGCGCCATGAACATGGACTGTAGCGAAGGCATATCTGCTATCTGGGTATATGTTGATCTTTTTGCCTTCTCCTAGCTCAAGAGCTTTTGTGAGGGCAATGAGCTTGGCTTTCTGAGCAGAGGTTCCCTCTGGCAGAGTTTGTGCCCATACAACCTGTTGTCCATCCACCACAACTGCACCTGCTCTCCTTTGCCCCTTTTCTAGGTAACTGCTTCCATCCATGAACCAAGTCTTCTCTGCATCGGCCAAGGGCTGGTCAGACAGGTCTGCTCCAGCCGTGTGCCTCAGCGAGCACTTGCTGACAGTCTTGGATGGGAGGTTCAAGATCAGGGTCTGGGAGAAGGGTGGCTGGATATAGGCCTGTGGGGGAAACAAATGTGATCCTGTCAGAATTGAGTAGCAAAGTCTGATAATGAGTCATTCGGGCATTAGTGAGCCATCGATCGGGGGGGGGGGGGGGGGGGGGGGGGGGGGGCCCGGTGGAGCACACTCTCTAGGGCATGTGGAGAGGATAATAGCAGATCTTGTCCCAGAGTCAATTTATCAGCATCTTTAACCAACACTGCAACCACGGGCATGATCTTCAGACAGGCAGGCCACCCAGAGGCCACAGGGTCTAACTTTTTTGAGAGATACGCCACCGGCCTCTTCCAGGGTCCCAGTTTTTGGGTCAGGACCCCTTTTGCTATGCCCTTGTTCTCTGCCACATACAGATGAAATGGTTTAGTCACATCAGGGAGACCCAGGGCAGGGGCTGACATGAGGGCCATTTTTATGGCATCAAAAGCCTCCTGCTCTTTTCCCCACACACACAAATGGCTACTTATTCTTGGTGAGGGGATAGAGAGGGGCTGCCATCTTGGTGAACCCAGGTATCCACAGGTGACAGAAGCCAGTCATGCCCAAGAACTCTCTGTTTCTGACTCATGTGTGGTGGGGTGTGAAACACAGTTTTTTTTATGGCATCTGATAGCCATCTCTTCCCTTCCCTGAGCAAATACCCCAGGTAACTGACTGTTTGATGGCATATCTGGGCTTTCTTGGCTGAAGCACAATAGCCTAACTCTCCTAGTTCCACAAGTAGACATTTGGTCCCTTCTAAACACAGTTCCTTGCTAGACACCACAATAAGAAGGTCATCTATATATTGCAGAAGAGTTATCTGGGGATTGGATGTTTGAAAGGCTGCTAGGTCCTGATGTAGGGCCTCATCAAAAACAGTGGGAGAGTTCTTGAAATCCTGGGGCAAGTGGGTCCACATGAGCTGGCCCATTATACCCAACTCTGGGTCTTTCCATTCAAAGGCAGAATATTCTTGGCTCTTAGGGGCCAGTGATAGGCAGAAGAAGGCATCTTTGAAGTTCAGTACAGTATACCAGGTCCTAGAGGGAGGCACGGAACTCAAAAGGTTATACAGGTTAGGAACCGTAGGGTGGAGATCAGACACCCATTTGTTCACTTCCCTGAGGTCCTGGACAGGTCGATAGTCATTGGCCCTTGGCTTTCATACTGGGAGGACGGGAGTATTCCATGCTGGCTGGCACCTCCACAGGATCCCCAGTTGGAGGAAGTATAGGATATGGGGCTGTATCCCATCTCGGGCTTCTTTGAACATAGGATACTGGTGAACAGTTGCTGGGCTGGCCTGGGCCTTCAACTCCACATGGACTGGATGCTGGTTTTTAGCTTTTCCCATTCCTGCTGTTTCAGCCCAAGCCTGTGGGAAGTTCTGTAACCACCAATCTACACCTTCAGGTCTGCAATCCTTATTCTCAAAGAGCTGGTACTCATCTTCTAGTTTCATAGTCAAAACCTAGATGGGTTCTCCCTGCTGGCCCCTGACTTGGGGTCCCTCTGGGAGGAAATGGATCGGTGCTCCCATCTTAGTGAGAAGGTCTCATCCTAACAAGGAGCAAGGGCATTCTGGGATGACAATGAACAAGTGAGATACCCAGCCCACACCTAGGTCTACTATTCTTCAAGTAGTCCATAAGTATTGTTTGTTGTCAGTGGCCCCTTGTACCCAATACTTCTTTTGGGAAATTGGCCCATCTGATTGTAAGAGGGCCGAATATTCTGCACTCGTGTCCACCAGAAACTGAGTGGGTTTCCCCTCCACAGTAAGGGTTACTGGGTTTGGGGGGAGGATATGAACCCCATCCCCTCTATTCACTGTCACTTTTCTCTTGAATGGGGCCAGCACTTTAGGCCTCACCGGTTTTCTATCTGAAACATAGGGCCCCTTTTTTCTTCTTTTTGGGACATTCTCTCTCATCCTATGCCCCTTTTCTTTCCTTGGTCAGAGGCTCTCTTCGGTTGCCAGGTACTCTCTTATTAAGTTCCCTAGTTTCTCCAACTACTGTGGCCAAGATTCTATGAAGATTCCTTTCCTGTCTTTTTTCTTTATTTAATTCTCTAGCTTACTGTTCTTTGTTTCCTATCTTCCTTCTCTTTTTCTGTCTCTTGGTTATAAAATACTCTCAGTCACCTGCACTAACTCTCTCAGACTTATCTTGTAACCCATCTAGTTTCTGTAACTTTTTCCTGATATCTCCACTCGACTGATCGATAAAACCAACAGTAACAGTAACCTTATGTTCCTCACTGCTGGGATCATAAGGAGTGAACTGGCAGTTGGCCTCCATGAGCCTCTCTAAGAAAGCTGAGGGAGTCTCATTCAGCCCCTGTATCACCTCTCTTACCTTTGTCAAATTAGTGGGGTATCTTGCTGCTCCCTTGAGACCCGCCAAGAGAGCCTGGCGGAAAACTTTCAGGTACTCTCTACCTTCAGGCATGTTGTAGTCCCAATCTGGTCTGGTCAGGGGAAAACCCACATCAATATCAACTGGTAGGAGGGAGAGTCGCCCATCTGCCCCAGGGACACTTTTCCTGGCCTCAAGGAGGATATGCTGTTTCTCCTCGGTGGTGAGCAGAACCTGTAACAGTTGTTGACAATCATCCCAGGTGGGCTGATGGAAAAAAGAGGAGAGATTCAATGAGGTTAGTCAGGCTCTGTGGGTTTTCAGAAAAGGAGGGGTTACGAGTCTTCCAGTTATACAAGTCAGCCACTGAGAATGGCCAGTACTGCAGGGACTGGTGGCCCTACTCATTGGGAGGGCCGTAGTAGGCCCAGAGGGGCAAAATATTGGTCTGGTTGGGGACATTCCTCTCTTGCTGCATGTCCTGTGGGCAGGTCCCTCTGATCTCGAAGATAAAGCCTCTGCACCTCTCTCCTCCTCTGGTGGGGCTGAAGGACCTGCAGTCAGTGGTGCTGGAGTTCTTGCAGCTGGACCTACACAAGGTTGGAGTGTAGGGGGGTAGGAAGGAGGGAGCTCCAAGAGGAGAAGGTCAGCCTTGATGTCTGAGAGGACATTCTTCTTGGCTTGGTCCTGTACAATAAGGACAGATACCCATAAACAGACCCAGTGGGGAGGGTTACATACTAAATCTTCCCAGACCAGAGTATACGGGATCTGGTCTGGGTGACTCCCAGGGTCTATTCTAAAGACTCGCTGTTTGACTGATCAAATAGGAGTCAAGGAGAAAGAGTCATCTGCTGGCCACCAACCTCAAAGGAAGGCCATTCTGAGGCACAAAAAGTCTTCCATTTTTGCTTTTTCACCTCTACTGAGATGTTCTGGGCCTGAGACCTAACTTCTTCCCAATGCTTAAGAGTCAAACTCAGGGGAGTAGACACAGTTTGCCCCATACTATCAAAAAATATTGTCAGTCCAAGTCCACACACAAACAAGAGGACAGAGATAGAGAGACAGAGGCACCCCTGCCACGAGCGCCACAAGCAGAAAACAAAAGAACTTGGTAGTGGCCTTATTACCATCGCTACCCCCAAATGGAGTCAGACCTTCAGGGATCCGACTTCCCAGACAAAGTCTGGAGTGTCCAGGACTCTTGTAGCCTGCAATGGAGAGGTACATCTACCTGCCTTGCAAAACCAAGAAACTGCTGTGGCCACACAGATATAGATGCAAGAAGTCAGACACAGACTCAGAAACAACTGCAGTACCTGCTAGAGCATGAGATCTCTCAAGTGCACAATACTCTGATCTCCACTCACTGGTCCCATGAGAGGAGGACCCTTCCCGGCCCATGCACCAAGATGTTAAATTCAGGATGGGTGTCCCACTCGTGAAGATACAGGGACAGAGATCAATGCAATCAAGAAGAGGCTTTTATTGATCCAGTATACTGGGGTCATCTAGCATTCAGAGCAAAGACGATCCTGATGGAACAAAGCTCTTGCTCTTTATACCTTTTCAGAACAGAGTTTTACAGCTTATAACATGGGCTGGTTACACTTTACAATGTGGGCTGGTTATCCTTCCCATTGTTCTTTTGTTTCTATTTACCTTTCTCCTCCAGGAGAGGAGTAGATATCTGTTGCACATAGGAGGGGTAGGGGAGAGATCCACCCTCCAGGGATGTTTTCTGGAAGCAGGCATTTCTTGGGGATGGGTGTTTGCTCTGTAAACCCTTCTGAAGCTCTCCATCTTTAAGCTTAATGGACATTCCTTGCTCCTTGGTATTTTTATGAGGTATCCCTGTTTGCTCAATTCTTACAAACTCCTTATTCGAGAGTCAAAAAAACTAATCTTTGGGTCGCCTTTAACTCTCTTCTCTTCTCATAACTTTTCACAGCTCCTAACTTATAAAGGCTTACAAACTCTACCTCCCTCTAGAGTTCTTTCCCTTCAGGTAGCTCTAATAGAAGATTCCACACTCACCTTCTAATCATAGCTGCCTCTTAATATTTCCAAAATTCTTCCTCGCCCTAATACTGACCACTCCCTATCTCACTTCTGAACTGAAACTTTAGAGGAACTATTACCTCAACCTTCATACATACAGGAGGGCACATTGCCTCAGGCCATCTATACCTGGTATACAGAAGGCAGCTCCTTTTTACATGAAGGGGATAGAAAAGCTGGCTATGCCATAGTGTCAGATACCAAGGTGGTAGAGGCACAGGCCCTTCCTACTCACACTGATCAACAGGCTGAACTAAAAGCCCTTACCTGTGCCATTCAACTGGCACAGGGAAAATCACTCAACATCTACACAGATTCCAAATATGCTTTCCATATCCTCCTGTCCGACACTGCTATCTGGAAGGAACTCGGGTTTCTTACACAAAAGGAGAATCAGTAACTAATGCAAACAAAATTATGGCCATGCTAAAGGCCTCTCATCTTCCCACAGCCATTGGGATTGTCAACTGTAGATCCCACCAGACAGATGACTCTATTGTCTCCAAGGGAAACAACTGAGTTGACTAGGCAGCTAGAGCTGTGGCCCTTAGAGGCCTATACTTGGCTCATCCTTCCCAGGACATTCTTATACAGCAACCAAATCTCCACCTTCTTCACCCCCTGAGACCTGCCAAACTCTGTCCTATCTTCACCAACTCTTTCATCCTAACAGCCAAGCATTGTCTTCTTTTGTTAAGACCTACCTACTGCCTACTCCTGAGCACTTAAGCTTCTTAAACTCTATCACTGCTTCTTGAAAAATCTGTCAGAAGTTTGACTCCAACTCAAGGTATCATAGCACCCCTATTCCTACTCATCAGACTAGAGGTTCCCTTCCTGGAACTGACTGGCAACTTGACTTTATCCACATGCCCACTGTTAGATGTGCCAAGTACCTCCTGGTCTTAGTGGACACCTTCTCTGGGTAGGCAGAGGCATTTCCCACAACTAACAAAAGGGCTCAGACAGTTTCTGATCTCCTCTTCCAAGAGATCATCCCCCAATTTGGTATCCCAGCCTCTCTCCAATCAGACAATAATCCTGAATTTACTTCCCAAGTCTCTCAAATCCTATCTAAGGCCCTAGACATCCCCTCTCATTTTCATGTTCCTTACCACCTTCAATCTTCAGATAAGGTAGAAAGAACTAACTTAACTTTAAAAACTTTAAAAACTTTGACTTGTTAAGCTGTCACAGGACAGAGGTGGAACAGCGACCCTCTCTGCCCTTTCCCTGCAAAGAAGGCAGAGAGGAGGGCCTGCCTCCAGGGAGTACTTTAAACCAGAGATTCAGGTGAGATCCACCATTTTCTCTCTGGAAAATTTCTAAGGCGGGACCAGACAGCTGGGAGGCACAGGCCCCACAGTCTCAGTGGAGTTGCAGGTCAGCAGGGACAGGACAAGCTCTACTCAGAGACACCAAGAATACCTAACACCAGAAATCAAGAGATGGCAAAAGGCAAACGCAAGAATCCTACAAACAGAAACTAAGACTACTTGGCTTCATCAGAACCTAGTACTCCCACAACAGCAATTCCTGGATATGCCAAAACACCAGAAAAGCAAGAATTGGATCTAAAATCATATTTCACAATGCTGATAGAGGAACTTAAGAAGGACATGAATAACTCCCTTAAAGAAATACAGGAGAACACAGGTAAAGAGGTACAAGCCCTTAAAGAGGAAATAAAAAAATCCCATAAAGAATTAAAAGAGATCACAAGTAAACAAGTAGAAGCACTTAATGAGCAGACTCAAAAATCTCTTAAGGAGTTGCAGGAAAACATAAACAAACAGGTGAAGAAATTGAGTAAAACCATCCAGGACCTAAAAATGAAAGTAGAAACAATAAAAAAAATCACAAAAAGAGACAACTCTGGAGTTAGAAATCTTAGGAAAGAAGCCAGGAAACATAGATGCAAGCATCACTAACAGAATACAAGAGATAGAAGAGAGAATCTCAAGGGCAGAAGATAACATAGACAACATTGACAGAACACTCAAAGAAAACACAAAAAGCAAAAAGAACCTAACCCAAAACATACAGGAAATCCAGGACACAATGAGAAGACAAAACCTAAGGATAATATGTATAGAAGAGAGTGAAGACTTCCAACTTAAAGGGCCAGTAAATATCTTCA
>NW_022196905.1:213359751-213361040 GCF_008632895.1 Mastomys coucha
AAACAATTCTCCAAGCCAATGGTCCCAAGAAAAAAGCTGGAGTAGCCATTCTAATATCAAATGAAATCAACTTTCACTCTAAAGTGATCAAAAAAGGTAAGGAGGGACATTCATATTCATCAAAGGTATGATCTACCAAGATGAACTCTCAATTCTGAACATCTATGCTCCAAATGCAAGGGCATCTACATTCATAAAAGAAACTTTACTAAAGCTCAAAGCACACATTACACCTCCACAATAGTAGTGGGAGAATTCAACACCCCACTCTCTGCAATGGGCAGATCATGGAAACAGAAACTAAACAAGGACACAGTGAGAATAACAGAAGTTATGAAACAAATGGAGTTAACAGATATCTATAGAACTTTTTATTCTAAAACAAGAGGATATACCTTCTTCTCAGCACCTCATGGTACCTTCTCCAAAATTGACCATATAATTGGTCACAAATCAGGCCTCAACAGATACAAGAAGATTGAAGTAATTCCTTGTATCCTATCAGATTACCATGGTCTAAAGCTGCTCCTCAATAACAACATAAACAATAGAACGGCCACATACACGTGTAAGCTTGACAACACTCTACTCAATGATAATTTGTTCAAGGAAGGAATAAAGAAAGAAATTAAAGACTTTCTAGAGTTTAATGAAAATGAAGCCACAACATACCCAAACATATGGGCCACAATGAAAGCAGTCCTAAGAGGAAAATTCATAACTTTAAGTGCCTACAAAAAGAAACTAGAAAGAGCATACGCCAGCAATTTGACAGCACAACTGAAGGCGCTAGAGCAAAAAGACACAAATTTACCCAAGAAGAGTCAAAGGCAGGAAATAATCAAACACAGGGCTGAAATCAACCAAATAAAAACAAAAAGAACTATACAAAGATTCAACCAAACCAGGAGCTGGTTCTTTGAGAAAGTCAACAAAATAGATAAACCATTAGCCAGACTAACTAGAGGGCACAGAGATAGTTTCCTAATTAACAAGATCAAAAAGGGAAAGGGAGACATAACAACAGACACTGAGGAAATCCAGAAAATCATGAGATCCTACTACAAACGCCTGTACACAACAAAACTGAAAAACCTGGATGAAATGGACAATTTTCTAGACAAATACCAGGTACCAAAGTTAAATCAAGATCAGATCAACGATCTTAAACAGTCCCATATCTGCTAAGGAAATAGAAACAGTCATTGATAGTCTCCCAAACAAAAAAAGCCCAGGACCAGATGGTTTTAGTGCACAGTTTTATCAAACCTTCAAAGAAGACCTAATAC
>NW_022196905.1:213362467-213362939 GCF_008632895.1 Mastomys coucha
GATTCATCTGGAACAACAAAAGACCCAGGATAGCCAAAACTATTCTCAACAATAAAGGAACCTCTAGTAGAATCACAATCCCAGACCTTAAGCTGTACTACAGAGCAATTGTGATAAAAACTGGATGGTATTGGTACAGTAACAGGCAGGTAGATCAATGGAACAGAATTGAAGACCCAGAAATGAACCCACGCACCTATGCTCACTTGATCTTTGACAAAGGACCTAAAACCATACAGTGGAAAAAAGACAGCATTTTCAATACATGGTGCTGGCTCAACTGGCGGTTAACATGTAGAAAAATGCAAATCGATCCATTCCTTTCTCCTTGTACAAAGCTCAAGTCCAAGTGGATCAGGGACCTCCACATCAAAGCAGATACATTGATACTAATAGAAGAGAAAGTGGGGAAGAACCTCGAGCAAATAGGCACAAGGGAAATTTTCCTGAAGAGAAAGCCAATAGCTTCTAC
>NW_022196905.1:213362949-213436101 GCF_008632895.1 Mastomys coucha
TTAGCCCAGAAGTTTGGAATACAGGAAGAAAAACCCACAAACCACAAGAAACTCAAGAAGTAGGAAGACCAAAAGGTGGACATTGCATTCCTTCTTAAAAGGGTGAACCAGATACCCACGGAAGGAGTTGCAGAGATTAACTATGGAGCAAAGACTGAAGGAAGGACAAGCCAGCCTAAATATAGCTATCTCCTGAGAGGCTCTGACAGTACCTGATTAATACAGATGTAGAGGCTCACAGCCATCCATTGAACTGAGTACAGGGTCCCTAATGAAGGAGTTAGAGAAAGGACCTATGGAGCTGAGGGGTTTGCAGCCCCTTAGGACGAACAACAATATGAACTAACAGGGTCTCAGAGCTCTCAGGGTCTCAACCACCAACCAAGGACTGCACATGGTGAGTCTGATTGTTCTGGCAACATGTGTAAAGTAGAGGATTGCAAATTCGATCTTCAATAGGAGGAGAGGACCTCGGCCCTGTGAAGGTTCTGTGCCCCAGTGTAGGGGAATGCCAGGGCCAATAAGTGGGAGAGGGTGAGGTGGCAGGCATGGGGAGGCGGGAGGCAACAGGGGTTTGTTCTTGTTGTTTTCATTTGTTTGTTCGTTTTTGGAGGGGAAACTGGGAAAGGAGAAATTTACCTGTAAATAAAGAAAATATCAAAAAAAAAAAAAAAAAAAAGCTGTCACAGGAACTTTACCTTGATTGAGTTCAATTCCTACCTCTAGCTCTTGTAAAGTTGCCAGGTCTCCCCAAGCAACCTCTCCTCATCTCTTCCTTTGAACTCATGAATGGTCATCCAGTCCTAACTCCTGGCCTTTCACCTAAATGCTCTCCCCTCCCAGACCATCTACTTACCCCATTACTTTGCCACCTCCGTTCTCTCCTATGGAACTTTACTGACCACCATCTACCTCGGCTACACACTGTCTCCTGTCCACTGTCCTATCAACATTGGAGACCAAGTCCTTCTATCACCTCTAGGTCATTGGCCCTCACCTCTCTCTCTCAGATGACAGGGCCCTTTTAAGGTAATTCTTGTGACCCCTACAGCTGCTAAACTCGAGGGATTCTCTCATTGGGTCCATCTGTCTCACCTCAAACTTTTCATTCTTCCACCTAAAAATGACTCTTCTTCATACACATCAATCTTAACAGGACTGGACTCTGTTAAACTCTGGAGGATGAGACCCCCACCTTGTCCCCAATCCCAGAAAATGAGACTCCACTCTGGCAGCTGAGCTCGACCTCACTGGATTAGACATGAGTTTCTTGTCCTCCCCCTGCAGTTCGTTTCCATCCAGGGTAGCCCTTACATCTGAAGTTTCCAGGTTCAAGAAACCCCCACAGATAACAAACAGTCTTTCCAAATAGGGTCAGGAAACTGCTCTATAGTCAGATGCCAGGAACCAATCCAAATTGCTATCATCCCGGTATCTGCAATCCCATCTAAATATTATGATCTCTATACTTGTTTTCTCTTTGACCAAACAAAAGATTATTGTAGAAAATGGCCAGACGAATATGGGGGTTGCCCATATTGGTCTTGTCAGATACATATGCTAGGACCACGGACTAATCATTTATATCAACACTACAAGACACTCCTTTTCTACATACAAGACCCATGAGATTCCAGGTGGGCAACAGGAGTTTTTGGTAAGCTCTACTGTAAAAATCAGTCCAGGTCCCCAGTAAGTACTATCCATATCCAGAGAAAATATGTCTCAATTGCCCCTTGATATTAGAAAATCGGGAGATATCAGACACTCCTCCTAGGTCCTTACCTCTTTGACATCAATCCCTCATAAAAGACACTAACTTGTCATTTTGCCTTTTACTTCAGACCTTGACCTCGGCATACCAACTCCTTAATGTCACCAGACCTGGATGCTTTAAAGATTGCTGGTTACGTGTACCCCATGAAACTAACTCACAATTGTCACTTACAGCATCTCCAGTGATATTGCCAAATCAATTCTTTGGCAGCCGTGGTGCTTCAGAACAGATGAGGACTAAACATCCTGACAGCTAAAGCTGGTCTTTGCCTGTTCCTCCAAAAAAGAATGCTGTTTCTACATCAACTAATCCGGGATAGTAAGAAATAAAATCCAGGAGCTACAGTCAGGTATAAAAAATTTCAGGGACCATGAGACCTCCAGTTCTGGGATTTTTGAAAACCCTATATGGAAGTGGATACTCCCTTTTGTAACCCCTCTCCTAGTCATCTTCCTGGTGTTATTTGCTCCCTGCCTCATTAATCTGTTTCTTTATTTCTTCAACAACAAATACAAAAAATGTTTGGAAAATCACAGATTTGGGGATCAAACACCTGAATTTCTGATCCTAGATCCTTCAGTACTAGGTTATGGGACTTGGAGCAAGCAGGTTAACCTGTCTGAACCCAGGCATATCACTGCTATAAGGAGCGATGTGGTTATGTCGCCTACTTATACTACAAAAAGGAATATAATGTATGTGTATGTGTGTGTGTGTGTGTGTGTGTGAGAGAGAGAGAGAGAGTGTGTGTGTGTGTGTGTGTGTTTAAAACGTATATATGTATATGTTTGACCATGAAAGGCAGTCTGTGTTCTGGTTGAGTGAAGCTAACTCTTGAGACCCAGTAGAAAATTCTACAAGGGACAGAACAGTGAGCTATACCCCAGACATTAGGCTCCTGACACGAGCCTTTAAGTCCATTATCCTGTGGGTAGAGCAATGCCCCAAGCTGGACTCCACCCTCACAGTCACCTGACCATAGCCAGGTATGCCCTGCCCCACAGTTACCTGAGAACAGAAAGGTAGCCCAGCCCACTATAAAAGTGCTTATATTCTTATAAATATAAAATTTTATATTTTAAAATATAAAATATATTATATTTTATGTAATAAATATTATATTTATATAATATATTATATTATATGAAAATATAATAGCCCCTCTCCCCCTCTCTTGTCTTTACTCTCACCTTTTGCTTCCTCTCTCCCCTCCCCTTCCCCCCTCTCCATGTGGCCATGACCAATCTCTACTTTCCTTCTCTCTCTCTCTCTCTCTCTCTCTCTCTTTCTCTCTCTCTTTTCTACAGTAAAGCCAAAAATTGTAGACTGCTTCCTTTCTTCTAGACTCACCTTGCTGGAACATTGGTTTAGGCCTTCCCCTAAAGAGCCGCATCTAATCTGCAGGAAAACCTCCCAGAATTTACAGCCAGCAGACCAGACTAAGGACTCTCACCCCGATGGAGAACCACCCAGTACCTTCTCCCTACCCCTCTTTTTCCTTTTGGCCCTGGGCCACTGCCACCCCAGAGCCCCCACCAGTTCTCAGCTCCTCCAGCAACATCCTGCAGATGCCCAAGTGCTAGAACCTGTCGTCCTTGGCCTCCATGAGGCCCAGGGACCACAGACTGCTCCCTCCCATCCCCAAGTACTGGGATTACATGGCTTCCCACAGCCAATTGCCCACCTGGCAACGTGGAAAGCACACAGCACTCTCCTGCATCTGCCTGTCCAGGGTCTCCATCCAAGCTCTGGCAGGACTAGGGTCTTGCCCACTCCTTTATTTCCCCACCACCTGGCACCCTACATGAACATGTATATATATATACACATATACATGAATATATATGTATACATATATGCATACATATATATGCTTGTGTGTGTGTGTGTGTGTGTAAAATATATATTTCTATATATGAGTGTAGCACAATGCTTAACACAGAGAAAATTAATAAAGAGTTGATGATAAAGAGTAAGCAGAAAATGGGCTCAAAAGCGTAAAGAGCAGTTCTGCTCTTGCAGAGGACCTGCGTTCAGTTCCCAGCATCTGTGACATAGTGGCTGAAAACTGCCTATAACTTCAGTCCCAGAGGACCCAATACCCTCTTCTGGTCTCCATGGTCACTTCCCACATATGGTATACAGACATACATGCAAGCACTTATACCGATAAGCATAAATAAATCTTTGTTTTCTAAGTAGAAAGTACCTCAGCTCTCCCTGGAGCTGTGTACTTCTCTGCATCTGCTTTCTCTGGCACGAGCTAGTGAACTTGAATTTGAGTGGTTCCCTCTCAGCAGAGTCTCTCCCATGCTTGAGACTCTTCCATCAAGGCGCTTAGACTTCACAGACTCAGTTTTCTCCCTTAAACTTGGCTCCCCTACTTCATGGTACAACTGTAACCACCCAGAGGGGAACAGAATGCAGGGAAAGTTCAGTGCCTCCACATTCGACACCAATGCCAACATTTGCTTTGAGCCATGAGGAAACTAGAGACACAGCCTTGAAGACGGGCTTTGGCAACCCTGTTCCAGATGAACAAGTGGATGTGTTCTCGTTCATCCTTCCAGCTCAGCCGTGAGCAATTTCAGGTCTGTGACCTTCCTTCCCTACCTGCTGTCCCTGTTCTGCTCTTGATGTAAGACCTAGATAAGGTAACTGAGTGTGCACAATCTGCCAGAGCACGAGCTGGATGTAGACATGCTTCTCTGAACATGCAGGTCTACTTTATGCCCCTGAGGTGGTCAAGAATTTTATCAGTGTTACAATGTCACAGTTGTCTTTTGATCTAATATAGAAGAAGCCACCCTCTCAGGATACAAAAGGCTACACCGTGTTACTGTTCTCACCATGGGCATTAGAAAACTAAATGACAAAATGCCATACTGCCTCAGTGAGGCAGGAGGACCGGCCACTGTCATCCTCTGGACCAACCGTTGGGTTGGCCTGAGCAGATAGGAAACAAAACCATAGGCAGGAAACTTTGCTGGAGCAAAGACCAGCCAGCCCGACTCTTTGTAACAATGTGGGCTGGCATGACAAATTGGAATCTGGAAGAGTCCAAAATGCAGTAATAAATCTCCCAGGCCAACAATTCCCCCCTACAGTGACTGCTGAGTAAGCAGCTGAGAGTGGGGGTTCGTGGAGCACAGAGATGAATCCTGCAGTTCGGCACACTGCTTAGTTTAAGTCCAGAGACGTGTCAAAACTCGCTAAAACTGAAAACCAAGTCCTTCTAGCTACAGTTCTGAAATCTAGAAGAACTGGTCCTTCAACAGACTCAGTATGGGACCTTAGGTACTGGGATGCAAGACAGGACACTGGAAATGAAAAGTAAATGAAAAAAAAAGAAAAAAGAAGGAAGAAAAGAAAAGTAAATGAAGACATAATACAATTTTAGTTTAGCCCAGCTCATTTTGGTCACAGTAGGAGCTGAACTATCAGCCACTACCCCTGGCTTCCTTATAGCAAAGAGAAGAGCTCCTCTATAGAGGGCATGAGGTCTGTGTGCTCACAGATAAGCATCAGGGAAACAAGGAATGTTAAACACAAGGGGTTGTCTCCTCCAGGGGAGATGTATATGTCTATGCCTCTTTTCTACCTGGAAAGCTAGTAATGTATATAGTAAACAGCCTGGTGATCTGTGCTATCTGTAGGGACACGTCACACCTGAATGCCCCACACTATTTGTTTGTTTATCTTTTATCTTGAGTATTGTTTCTCAGTCAATAAAAACCCATGCTTAAGGAGATGTCACTTAGCTGTACAATAGCCTGTGCATTCTCCCTAGACCCTTATCCTGAGCATTGTTTCTGAGTCAACAAAACCCAACTTTATGGAAGAAGTCACATGTACTTTACAAAGAGTTTCGATGTAAACATGTCTCAAGGTTGACAGTACACAGGAGAATGGGTTAATCATCATCAAAAACCTTTTTTCCAACATTGTGCTATGCTTAAGTATGTCTAAAATAAACTCCTCTGTGTCAGACTCTAGAAATTGGAATGAACACCAGCTACTAAGTTGTGCTGAAGCAGATTTCCTTCTTGCTTTACACAGATTGTTATTCTGCTGGCTGTAGTACTTGCATAACTCTCCATGCCCCTCCATGGAAAATAAAATAAAGGAAAAACATATTACTTAGTTCATCTCTTACTGTTCATTCAATCAAAACATCTAGCACTTAATCAACAATAATGAGATATTTTAAGATGCATAACATGAGACCCATGATCCAAAGAAAAGATAATCAACAGAGGTAGACCCAGAGACAAAAATGTGGAGGTGAGCAAACACTGACTTTAAAAGAATTATCATAGATATCTTACATAATCTTAAAAGATGGGCTGGAGAGATGGCTCATCAGTTAAGAGCAATGGCTGTTCTTTTTAGAGGACCCAGGTTGAATTCCCAGAACCTACATGGCAGCACAAAACTGTCTGTAACTCTAGTCTTGGTGTTCACTGGAACCAGGCACATATGTGGTACACAGATATACACATAGGCATCATCCATATGCATAAATAGAATTAATATTTAAAAAAATTAAGACAGATGCAAGATGAACAGCCAGAAAACTTTTAAAGATAATGATTTACAGAAAGAACTAAAAGAAAATCTAGAACTTGGGAATATAACTAAACCGAAAGAAGGGAGAGATAAACTAAAACATGAGGCTCTATTGAAGACAGAATCAGTAACTTAAAGAGCATGCCACTTGCTTTTCTCATTACTGTACTGCAATAAAATACCTGACAAAAGCAACTTAAGGAAGGAAAGGTTTGCTTTGGCTCACGGTTTGAGGGTACAGTCTACTGCAGTGGGACAGGCACAGAAGCAGGAGTCTAGCCAGGAAGCAGAGCGACACGAATGCTGGTATTCGGCTCATTTTCCTCTGTATTTAGTCTGGGACCCTAGCCCATGGATCAGTGCATTCAGGGTGAATCTTCTCTACTCTATTAAACACCTCTGGAACTGTCAATAGACACATGCCCAGAAATATGTTTCCATGGTGACTATAAAGCCAGTCAAACTGACAGTGCAAATTAACCAGCATGAAGATGAATCCATATAAAATATCAAGAGGCTGTAGAGATGGCTCAGCAATTAAGAGAACTTGCTCCTCTTATAGAGGACCAGAGTTGTTCCCAGCACCCACACTGGGTGACTGCCAACCACCTATAACTGCAGCTCCAATGGACTTGACACTCTCTGCTGTCCTCTGTGAGAACCAGAGGGTACATGCACATACCCACACTCACATGCACAAATAAAAATAATTTTAAAATATTCAAACTGAAACACAAAGAAAATAAAATGAGAGAGATAGAGACAAAGATGAGACAAAGATTCGTGACATTTAATTCTAAATGATGCACATACTGGAAGGTGAAGGGAGATTGCTATAGAGATACAGCCTGCAGACACATGCTTATCTTAAACATGCTGTTTAAGTACACACCTGGAGGACAGCCAGCCACATCGGTCATCTCCTGTGTTCCTCAGGATCTTGCTCACGTGTGTCCACCTCAGTGGGGCCTTCTCTGAGCCTCCTATACCTCACGTACCCTCATCCACCCTCTCACTCTGAGCTGGGATTTTTCCCCTGTTGGTTTTATCTCTTCTTTGACCTTTATCACCATTAACAAGCCACCTCTTTTATTCATCCTGCTGGCTGCCCCTCTCTTTCACTGGAGTCTATGTCCCCTAAGGACAGGGGTTTTATCTGTTTTGTTTTGGTTGAATCCCCAGCACTTAAAGCATAGTGGGGACTCAATAAACACTGCTGATAAAGTAGGAGTTAAGGCTGCTCTAGGGACGATAAGCACAGAGAAAGAACCTTTTGTGGTTACTGCAAAGACCTGCTTGTCGGGCAGGTTGCTTCCAGATGTAAATGGCAGAGAGCTAACAAAAATGAACAAAATAAAATAGGCAATGTATTGGTTCAAGGAGCTGCAAAGAATAGGGTTCATGCTTTAGGTATAATTAAGAAACCCCCTCCCCCTTCCTCACCAACCCACCCCCAAACCCTACTGCTGCCAAATTCCAGTTTTGCACGCTTCTAGCTGGACTACTTGTATCTAATTGTTAAATCGAGGTTAATGACAGAGACCGGAAGTAAATCCTCAAACTCAGTGGAAAGGTTCTAACAGCTTATTTATTCATGGCGAAATAGGTACACACACACACACACACACACACACACACACACACACACACACACACACACACACACACACACACACACACACGCACGCACGCACGCACACACGCACACACGCACGCATGCACGCACGCGCTTCACTAACCTTCCAGTCTGGAGGGTCAAAGCCTGGCTCAGGGGCGGAGCAATGGTGAAGGCTTGTCCTCTGGGTGGAGTCAGCGTGGATCGTCTTTCCACACGATGTTTCTCCTTTGGGCCCCGAGAATTGAGCGAGTTGCCATACCAGACCAGGGGCTTTTAAACTAAATTCAGCCAATTACAACTAGGGCATTTCATACATTACTTCATGGGCTTTCCTTATCATCCGCACGCACACACACATGCTCTCTATGACTTGGTTTCCATAGTTATCTGGGGCCACGGGTGCAGTCCATGGCACCGAGAGTGCGGGTTCGGGCTGCAGGCAGCTGTACAGCATGAGCTACCCTTATCACCAGCACACACTCTCTATGGCTTGGTTTCCTTGGCTATCCAGGGCTGCAGCTGCCACGGTGGGCTCAGGTGGGCAGCTTTAAAGCATCGGGGAAAAATGCCTTCTGGGGCCATATGTTCCTTACACTACCACTGTAGAAGAAGAAAACATCTCTCCTGATAGTTCCATGAAACACCCCCAAAGCTCTGCTCGCTCACAAGGCACACCTGTGTCACATGCAGTCAGTTCATGAGGGGACATGCCATAGCAAGGACGTGAGACAGCAACACACGCTGGCTAAGCTGTGCTCCACAAAGCAAAATCAAGATGAAATTCTCAGAAGATTGAAGGTGTACTCCAAAGGAACCTTCTGGAGTGCAGTGGACATGAAGGAGGAGGTCCAGTATGGGCTTGAGGCCAGAAGGACATGGCAGCATTTCAATTGGGGCGGGGCGGGAGGGACACGTTTCTATTTGGATGGGAAAAGCAAGAATGGAAAAGAGAATACTAAGCAGCAATGGCAATCCTACCAGCCTTGTAACTCGTGCCTGACAGTCTTGTGGGATGAATCCCAAGTGAGGTTCTGTCTAGCATATCCATTCACCACTCTGTTTACAGTGGATCAGCCTGGAGCCAGCCTTTCTGATAGCTGTGACCTGTAACCATGTGAGAGAGATGATCAGACACTATGAAGACAACAGTGTGAATAAGGAAAGTGAAACTGGTTATTCAGGAAATCTGTCTGAACCTGAAAGATCTTCAGGTATCACCGCCCTTCACAGTTTGCAAGAAGTCCTAGAGAGAGGTAATGTTGGACCCACCTCCTGCCTTCCTCCTTGCCTCCTCCAACCTCCCTTCAGAACCATAGTTAAGCATCCCAGAATGGGTCCCCTGCTGTGAAATACATATGCAGATGAGACTTGCAGCATTGTTTGCATAGAAAAGGTGACAAAGCACAGGCTGGCTGCACCTAGGGCAAGCACCTTGCCCTGGAGTCAAACAGCCAAGTTTTATTCCCGCCTCTGCCACTTACGAGCTGTGTACCCTTGAGCAACTTACTTAACCTCTCTGAACCTTAGCTTCCTCTTTTGAAAAATGTGTGTATTACATGAGCTCACAGAATGCTTATGAGGTTGAAATGACTTTGTGCAGCAGACATGCTGGGGGAGCTTGGCTGAGGGTGGTTCTATTTCATTTCAATCCTTCTCACTTAGATGCCTAAAGACCTCTCTGTCCTATTTGCCTTTTCTTGACAGCAATCCTTCATCATGCTCCAATTCTGTGATAATTTTGAAAAATTAAAGGCAAACAGGCAAAAGTCACGTAATTCATTACACTGAACTTCAATGACAATCACTAACTTGTTCTAGGCCCTGACAAGACACAGCAGCTGTCAGGTGGTCTTCAACTGTCTGTTAGGCTGTACTGTACTGGACCGTGAATTCATAGGTCTGGGCTAACAGAGAGGAACTGACACTTGTAAAATAGAAATAAATTCCATGAACTACTAAGGCATGTGTTTGACTTCTAAACATTGAGGAACTTTCCCCCTGACACACTATAATGTACCCAGGGCTAATGGTTGGGAGTCCAGAGGAAATAGCAGAATTAGTCAAACCCTTAGAGACAGAAGAACAAGTGACCTGCTGCTAACCAGCAGAATCTACTAAAGGTCACAATGTGAGGCTATGACTGCCCTGGTTAGGTTTTTTGTGGGTTTTTTTGTTTTGGGGTTTTTTTTGGGGGGGGATGATTTGGTTTTTTTGGTTTGTTTGTTTGTTTGTTTTTGTTTTGTTTTATTTTTTTGTGATTTTGATACAATCTAGGGTCATTCAGGAAGATTGAAACTTGATTGAAAAATGCCTCCATAAGACTGGCCTTGGGCAGCATTATGGGTTTTTTTGGTTTTTTGGTTTTTTGGTTTTTTTTTTTTTATTGATGTTTGATGTGGGTGGACCCAGCCCAATGTGGGCAGCACCAATCCCTAGATAGGTGGTCCTGGGTAATATATAAAAGGAAACTGAGTAAGCCATGGGGAGTGAGGAACCGTGGGTACCTCTAGGAGCTGTGGGTAACCTCTGTGAATCAGGAATCTGAAACTCCCAATCCTATAACTCAGAATACCAATTCTGCCAAAAACTGTGAGAAAATGACTCCTCTACACACACACACACACACACACACACACACACACACACACACACAAACACGCACTAGGTGAGAATAACTGCCTAATGACAACTTGGCTCAGGACTCACCTAAGCCCAGTCCCCACTCAAAACCCTAAGACACGGTGAAATAACAGATACCTGATGTTTAATCTGAACATCCCACAGGTCCACATTTTGGATGCTTTGAATCCTCAGATGACAATGTTGTATGGGAAAGCTGTGGAAACAAAGAGGTAAGCAGCCTGTCTGGCAGCAGAGGGTCACTCCGGGCAGGACTCTGAAAATTTCTATGACATGCTCTGATTCCCATTCTGCCATGATATGAACAATTTTTATATTCAGTTGCTGCCTCCATGGTCTTTACTCTTGTAAAACCCAACCAACTCCATTTTTGAAGAAACTCCATTTTGTGCAAGATCAGGGGCTAAACTCCAATTTCAGGAAGAAAATCACAGAGTCTTCCTAAGCAAGCATCCTAACACACACACACACACACACACACACACACACACACACACACAGCCCACTTAGCAACAGCCAGTCAGGTTACAATACCAGGGTCAAGGAATATATAGATAAAGAAGATATCCTGCAGAGAATAGACAACCTAGCCGTCCTGTTTGTCAGGTGGGTTTGCCCCTGTGTTTAGTTCCTGCGGATTACACCAGAAATGCGGTTTTAAAATGTTAACTTGTTCTCTCTCCCTTTTCTCTCTCTGACCCCTTTCTCCCTCTCTCCCCTCCCCCTCCACTGGTTTCTCTCTCTCTCTCTCTCTCTCCCCCCCTTCTCTGTCCCCTCCCTTCTCTGCCTCTACTCACTTCTCAACTCCCCTTTCCATGCCCCCAAATAAACTCTGTTTTATATATGTATATATATGTGTGTGTGTTTGTGTGTGTATGTGTGTGTGTGTGTATATATATATATAAAACTTGCTGGCCTGTACAGAAATTCCCCAAGCTTGCTATAACTACTATAAATGGCCTACACCCCTAGACTCAGGGCTCTCATTTTAACCTCCTGTGATGGGGAGGGTGAGAGTCCTTGCTTACAACCATGTAACAAAGACTCTTGTGTGTTTGTATCAGAATTGGTTCCCCAGTGGGCTTTGGGGGTCCTGGCAACTTGGGCATAACGCTTTGTTATGCCTTTCCTACCATGATGAACTTAAACCACACACCAAAATACAAAAGAAATTCATCTTCTCTTAAGTCATTGCCATCCAGTACTGCAATCACAGCAACACAAAATAAGCCAACACACCCTCTTAATGCACAAGCTTTTAATAATATCTATGGCAGCAGATAACTGGTACACACAGTAACTGCTAGCTCAATGAATTAATAATTCAAAGAATGAGAAATTTCTAACTAAAAAGGAAGTAGACTATGACAGCTTGCTTTAACACATCTACACTCAAAAATTCTATGTATGCAGAGTAACTAGCTGGTGGTACTCAGGGCCAGTGGGATGCTGCATTAATCAAGGTAGGCTGTTGCCATAACAAACAGCCCTAGAACCTTAGGAGGGCTAACATGATGCAGATTTGTTTTGCATTCACATTAGAATCCATAGCAGGTTGTGCAAGGCAGGAGGGGAACTAGCTGTGCTCCATGCAGTCATTCAGAGACCAGCTTCTTGCCACTCTGTGGCTTATCTATTCCTTATGCCTCAATTTTCTGCTAGATTTTTTTTTTTAATTTAGAAAGTGGTTCTTTGTTTCCAAAGTCCTAGCAGTCCTGTAACTTGTTATGTAGACCAGGCTAGACTTGAAATCACAGAGTTCTCTCTGCCTCTGCTTCTCTAGCACATGCCAACTTAGCATGCCAAGTTTCTGCTGGACCTTCCGCATGTAGTTGACAGGGAAGAGAAGTCAGAATGGGAGAGCCAAAAGGGATCACTAGTGAGGGGAAGGCCAGTAAATGGACAAGTCACTCTACCTTTATCTATTTGCTACAGCTTATAACATGGTTGACTGCATGGAGTGTTAAAAAAAGACGTACACTAAGGATGCTAAGCAATGTAGGACTACTGAAAAGGAAAATAAAAAAAATTCAGCAGCAACTTGTCCATGTAAGCCTGGGATTGAAAGAGTTAAATTTGAGACCAGTACTGAAAACCACAGGAGCCAGGCCTGTAAGAAGACGGCCAGGCCAGGGAAAAGCTGTTAGGGGAGCCCAGACCAGGGGAGTGCAAATCTTAGAGATAAGGCAAGGAGGTGCCTGGAGCAGAGGCTCCTGAGACACGCCTGGCCAGACATTGAGTGATGGACCCTGGGCCATCTGGTTTTCTTAGGTATTAGCTAAGGGTCAATTAGGAACCTTGAATAAGCATTCCTTTTTCACTCCCCATTTTAGAATTCTCAACTCTGATCTGCACGAACTACATTTAAAATAGCCAATCATGTATGGCCACACTGATCCCTTTGTTCCCTCAGACCTTTTCCCTATATAAACCCCTAACTTTCAAGCCTCGTGGTCGGCTCCACTATCTCCTGCGTGAGATAGGTGTGGTACCAAACCCGAGCGCCCTGAAATTAAAAACTACCTCTTGTAATTACATCAAGACAGTCTCTTGTGATTCCTTTGGTGCACGTCCTCCCAAGATTTGAGTGGGGGGTCTCCCCATGGGGGTCTTTCACTACCTGTGACCATCAAGCATAGCAAGGGGCTTACTGAACCTACACTAGTCCTGCTCCAATAAAGGAAGACTTAAGACCTATAATCATTAAAACACAGCAACAATGGAAAAAGAGACAGCACACATGATGCAGTAAGAACTTGTGTCAGACCTCAGCCTCTCCCTTGGTTGACCCTGATCCAGAATTGCAACCCAGATTTTCTTTCTCTCTCTGAGCTTTTACCAGCTCACATTGAAGTCTGAGGAAATAATCTTTCCATGTCTATTCTTTACTTATTTAATAGAAATTATATCTCCATCCAGAACTGACAGGGAAGATGACATAATCTATACAGAAAGTGCTGGCTGAAATATCCGATACATAGCCAAAGATTCCATAAAAGTTATTGGTGGCATTGTCATGATTTTTACAAATCACTGGACTACAAAGAGTTTGAAAGTTTATTCATAAGGTTTACAGTTTTTCTGTCTACAAAAGACAGCAGTGATTATGTTTCCCCAGTTGCTTTGACTACTCATAATAAGGAAAGTTGATCCTGTCACTAGGAGATTTAGATGGGCTTCCTGGAAAGGGAGACTTTGGTTGAAGAATCAGAACTATCCTAACTCCATAGGCTGTTCCTAAGCAACCAGGACAATTGCCTCCATCATCCTTGAAAATTACAGGAGGAAGGGAGGGGACAGGGAAAGGAGAACCACAGGCCCTTGGGTGGCTGAGGCCATACACACCAGCTCCTGACTGTGCAAACACCGCCTCATCTTGTCTGTTCATAGTTTGGTCAGTTTAAAAAGAAACTGAACGCAAGTACCAAGTGATATAACAAGCCATAAACCTGAAACTACTCCTTGAACTTGAAGGTTGAAGCCCTAAAAAATAGGTGAACTTCTAAGTATATGTCTCTCTATCCCATTGCCATAGACAAAATATTAGGCTACATCTGCTTCCTGCTTGCCACACAGTAACAACTCACTAGAGTCACTGCAAAAAAAAAAAAAAAAAAAAAAAAAAAAAAAAAAAAAAAACACTTGAAATAACATGTAGATCCAGGGGTGTGCCATCCCTTCCCTCAAGAGTCCACAAAGTGTAGTAGCCATGTGACCATCCCCAGCAGTATGTAGTCTTTTCGTTGCTCAAGACAAAAAGGAAGTTCCAAGAGTAGAAGTGATGGACTCAAGGTTGCTGGTCCAAGGTGATCCAAGATAGGCCAGCTACTGTGGAAATCCATTTCCAAATTAGAGGCTAGATAGATAGTTCCAAGATTAAAAGTATATTTTGCTCTTCCATGGTATGTGAATTTGTTTCTCAGCAATCATATTGTGGTGCTCAAAACTGTCTGCAATTCTATATCTTGGAAAAATGCCCCACAATGATTTAAAAAACAATCCAAACCCAACCTAGTAGTATGCCTTTAACCCACATGATCTAGAAAAATGGGATCCTGCTGTTCTTTCCTTCGGTCTGTGTTCATCAACCTGCTATTCACTCTGTAAAAGGCAGGCCTGGACCTAGGAGAGAATAATACACAAGAGTCAGGAAGAAGGCAAGGAGGAAGAGGATGAGCTGGAAGGAGAAACTGGAGGAAGCGATGGGAGAGGGAGAAATGTGCGTGTGTGTGTCGGATGCTTTGACACGATATATTCATTATCCTTATATTCTCACTGTGCCTTCAACTTTATTCAGAGTTGAAAACTAAGCTCAAGGTGATGAGGCGGCATGCTGAAGTTCACACAACTCCTAATCGGCAGTGCTAACACTCATACCAGGCCTTGCATGCTGCAGAGAGGTCATTTCTACTCCATAAAGCAAGATCCCTTTGCTTCTATAAGTCAGACATATAATTCATTCATGTGGATTGAGTGGTCATATCAGCAAAGTCAGATCCCAGCTGCTTCCCCTGGGTCTCTGCCCAGAGAGTGAAGGCACATCTGTTGAAGGTCAGCAGAAACTATCATTCAGTAGCATCCGAGGCCAGCATGTGTATACCAGATGTCCACCATCTTCCAGTCCAGAATGCTATCCCTCTCTAATGATGATATTGGTGTCTCTGGAAATAACCTTATTAACTGGTGGCCTGTTGTCGATTCACCCAACAAATACTTTTTGCGTGTTTACTATGTTTGGAGCACTAAGCCAGGCCTTCAGGATGCAGAAAAGACAATTCGGGGGATGGGAACTGTAGGAGAAATAAACGATGAATGTTTATGAATAAATAGAAAAAATATCAAAAGTGTTACATGTAATAAGCTAGGTTTTTCTGACAAAATAACTGGGAAATTAAGTGGGACCCATCAACTTTTGACAGTCCTCTTTAAAGAAGTAACTATTAAGCCAAATTCTGAACGATTTGGAGGTCATTCATACAAAGAGAGTAAAAGAAAACACCCCAAGCACAAAGGAAAGTCGATTACTAAGGCTCTGAAGCAGCTGACATAAAAGGCTGGCAGAAAGCTGAAGTTGAGATTTGTGATCCTACAGAAATGTGGAAACTTACATAAGGCGGGACTTGGAGAGTTTGAGCAACTTGTCTCAGACTCCAGCCACTTCAAAATGGCATCAGTAAAATGACATCCCAAATGGGCTTGTAAGAATTGAGCGAACAGGGACACCTCATAAAAATACCGAGGAGGCAGGAATGTCCATTAAGCCCAAAGACAGAGAGCTTCAGAAGGGTTTACTGAGCAAACATCCTTCCCCAAGATATGCCCTAATTGCAGGGGTAATGCCGGGTTCCAGGAAATGTCCCCAGTAGGGGTGGATCTCCCCTGACCCCTCCTATGTGCAACCAGTATCTCCTCCTCACCTGGGGCACAGAGGTCAATGGACTCAAAAGACAATGGACTCCACCAATGAGAGATAACCAACTCATACTGTAAACCTATGTGCTGAAAGAGTATAAAAGGTGTGTGCTTTTGTTCCTCGGGGTCGCCTTTGCCTGAATGCCTTTGCCTGAATGCAGGATGACCCCAGTATACTGGGTTATTTAAAAACCCTCATGCAGATTGCAGCAACTTCCATCTCTGTGTTTTTGTGAGTGGAACGATGTCCTGGACATAAGACTCGGCTCTCCGAATCTTACCACAAACTGAGTCAAGTACCAACATCTCTCTTCTGTGTCTGGGTCCCTAACCTCTTACTTCACCATCAGAAAACTGACGATGGTGGTGCACGCCTTTAATCCCAGCACTTGGGAGGCAGAGGCAGGCAGATTTCTCAGTTTGAGGCCAGCCTGGTCTATAGAGTGAGTTTCAGGACAGCCAGGGCTATACAGAGAAACCATGTCTTGAAAAACAAAAGAAAGAAAGAGAGAGAGAGAAAGAGAGAGAGAGAGAGAGAGAGAGAGAGAGAGAGAGAGAGAGAAAGAAAGAAAGAAAGAAAGAAAGAAAGAAAGAAAGAAGGAAGGAAAAAAAAAGTGACAATGGTCGCCATTGTAATTTCTTACAAAGCAAAAAGGGGAGGGCCTGAGCAAGGCTCCAGCAATGTGGTATAAAAAAAAAAAAGTGCTCAATGTGCTATAGCTCACCTCACCATTACAATGTGTGACCAGACAACCTCTACCATCCACCAAAACAACCCCTGAACTTATGTCTTCTAACTCAAAATCCTTTGGGAAAACAGCATAACATGGGGACTTTGGAGTCAAGTGAAAATGGGTCATCACAATGCATCCCCTGCAACCCTGAGATCTAGGTATAAACTCCAGCATTAGGATCAATATCTTCCTTACTTGCCAAGTTGAAACCTGAGACTTCAAATTGATGTGGCTTCTATCTTCTGACTAAAGCTATTTTGGTTATGCATCCTCCTAACTACCACACCTAACATCTGCTTGTTACACTAAAAACCTCCTGAGCTCTGAAGGAGCAGGTTTAGAAGGGGGCTTTGAGTGGAAGGCACTGTCACCAGAGCAGATCTCAGAGTGTTCATCCCTGTACCTCTTCGTGCACTGCCTTGAGAGGAATAAAGGAAATGTATTATTTTTTTAAGTTATGTGAACCAAAAGTAGCTCTCTCAAATGAAGGAACCAAGGGACACTGACACAGAGTTTATGCCTGATAGAGCAAGCCAGATGGCTATCACCAGGGAGACCAGACAAGCATTCCTGGTGTTAGGAAAAATTGACAAAGATTTGGAAATGAGAAAAGCCAAGTGCAGAGTCTCCCTCCAGTATAGCTCAAGTGTGACCTCTCAAATACCTGGGGATTATCAGCTACTACCAAGATGAGCATGTTGGCAAGCATCCATCACTGGGATCTCTGTACTCTGTCAGGGTGAAAGCTATCAAAAGTTTATGGGGATAGAAATGAATAGTTCATGTCCGAAGCAATAAAGATGAATTTATCTGGCAAAAAGATAATCGATTTCTACTCTGTAGAAAAATAATAATGATCATAACACCAACCACTAAGTGTCACTGCCCAGTGGCAGTGATTATCAAAATGTCATCTAACCCGTCTGGAGCTCTCCCCCAAGATACCTTAGGGATTCATCAGGCTTTGTTTGCTCTTTGTACCCTCATCTTCTCACAATTGTGTAGAGACACTGTCCTGGAGCTACCTGACTCAATTGTTGCTATCATCACTGTGTTAGTTAATGAACTGTGAGCTTCTACACTGTGGCACTCAAAGGGCTTCTCAATTTTAACGTTTTACACAGAAAGTACTGACAGACTAAAGGCAGAAGCTCATTGAAATCCTTGGTGATTTTCAAAACTATAAAAGGATACTGAAAGCAAAATCCTAAGAAGCCCTACCCTGTAGAGTTTTAGCTAATTCAGCCAGTAACTGTCTGTCAGCACATCCCTGACTTGTGCATCTGTGTGTGGATGTGTGCATTCTCCTTTGAACTGCTTTAATAGAATATTGAACTCTTACCTAATTAATGAACTAAATAAAGCCTTTGTTTCTTTTATAGCTGCATGGAGATCTTGTTTCGAAGTTGGCCAGAAAGAATGTTTTACGCCTAGACTTGGTGTGGAAGAATGGTGGGTAAGGTGTGACTGAGAAAGGACTAAAGCCTGGACCATACTGGGGGAGGGAGGTACTGCAGAAGTGCTGCAAGGGACTCAGAGCCTAAAATAGTTACACTTACCCTTTAAGGAAGAAGTTTGCTAACCTTGATCTGTACAATGAGGCCAAGAGAGGAAATAGAGGAATTAGGCAGGTGAGAGTATCAGGAAGAAATCAAAAAGGTGAGTAGGTGACAGTTCAACAGAAGGCAAGTAGGAGTGAACACCGAGTCTACATAAGATCGAGGAAACAGGAACATCTCAGAAAAACCCCGGGAGGCCAGGAGTTTCCTCAATAAGATAAGCTCAGGAACTTTAGGAAGGAACTCTCCTGAAGGGAAAGGCTAATTAACATTCCTCAAATCAAAGGGTAAGAAACTACCTGTGGGTGGGGGCACATCCCACAGGGTGGTCCTTTGCCCACCTTCAGACCAGGGAATTCCTTGCCACCTCATTCCCTAAAGACCAATCAGTTTAAAAAGTCACACTGTTCTACCCATCACATTGTGTCTAATGGCTGCTACCCGGAAAATTGTATAAAAGCTCACTGAACAAGTTGTGCGGGGCTGCCTATTCCTGAGGGTCAGGGACGTCCTCAGTGCACTGAAATAAAAACCTTTATGTTCTTTGCATCAATCAGGCTCCATGTGATTCACTCCGGGGGTCTCCAGTAAGTTAAGGCTCATCAGGGTCTTACAGCATTAAGAGGAACAGTCGTGGAGTGAGAAAAAGGGAAATATGCATTGCATTTTCAGAATATTCTCAAGCCAACTGTATTAATAGATTGTGATCCCAGCCCTTGGGAAACTGAGACACAATTACCATGAGTTTGAGGCCAGCCTGGGCTACATTCTGGGGTCCTATTACAGAAGGACAAGAAAAGAATAAGGTAGTACAGAGAAGGAGTAAGAAGATGAGGAAGAGGCAAAGAAGATTTAATTATTTTCATGCAATGTTCATTTCATTTTATTCAGGAAAATTACTTAAAGGCTTCAGGAGTATAAGCTGAGAAAACAGAATGATGGGGAAGACAATATAGATCTCAGTTGCATGGCGTTGATGAGAATCTTCATTCACTGGTGAAAAAACTACAAGAGCCAGAGGTCCAGGATGTTTGTTGCTAGGTAATGTGTCCTGGACATGGCAGGGAAAATAAATCTAGGAAATCTCAACAATACAGTTTCCTAAACAAGACCAGCACAATGACAACACTGATGTGGTTAAGTGAAATTCCACAAGATTCCACACCTGGATGAATCAATGGCAACACATGTATAAGAAACACTAAACAAATTCAGTAGATTGTATATGCATGTGTGCATATGTATACATATATGCATGTACATGTAATGACAATAATTAAAGAAGAAACCATTAAATCAAATCAAATGGGAGGGTAACATGGAAGGAGTTTGAAGAGGAGAGGGAGGGATGGAAGTGATACCTATGTATAAACTGCTCAAAAATAATTTTTTAAAAAGCACAAAACTAACATTAAAAGCAAGACAAAAGTAGACAGATATGGTTGGCCCATGAGCTCAGAGCCTCCCCCAAGCTACAGGTTTATTGAGTCAAAACAAATGTTTCTTCATAAATACCAACAACTGATAGTCCCACAGGCACTTAAGTCTCAGCCAGAATATTGACATGAAGATTCCATGTTTGGAGAGCATGCTGGATGAGCATTCAACAGACTGCATATGCATGAATAGCTACTGCAAAGGCAATCATTACAAAGACACCCACTGGTTGTGGGGTGTGTGTGTGTGTGTGTGTGTGTGTGTGTCACATTTTTTAAAGATTGATTTTTATTTTGCGTATGAATATTTGCCTGTATGCAAGTCTGTGTACCATGTGCGCCACTGTTGGTTAAGAGATCAAAGGAAAGTGTGAAAACCCTTAGAACTTGAGTTACATATGGTTGTGAGATACCATGTGGGTGGTGGAAACTGAACCTTGGTCCTCTGGAAGAGCAGTAAGCGCTCTTAAATCCCAGCTCTCCTGTTTTGTTGTTTGTTTGTTTGTTTGTTCTAGTTGTAGTATTTACCCTTGCTATTAAGATAGTAATTCCTTAGCTAATTTTTTTTTAGTTCCAGGACTGGGGAGATGGCTCAGCAGTTAAGAACACTGTCTGCTCTTGTAGAGAACTCCAGTTTGGTTCCTAGAATTCACATAGTTGCTTACAACCATCTGTAAGTCCAATTCTATGGCGTCTTGGTTACTGTACTATGCCATGAAGAGATACCATAACCAAGGTAATTTATAGAAGAAAGCATTTGATTGCAGGCTTGCTTACAGTATCGGAGATTTAGTCCATGATCGTCATGGTGAGAGGCAAATAGCATGACTAAAGCAGTAGATGAGAGGTTTACATCTTGATCCACAGGTAGTAAGCTGAGAGAAAGAGGGGAAGAGAGAAACCAAGTGAGCCTGGTGTGGAATTTTAAAGTCTTAAAACACATACTCCCCCTCCAAGGGCACAATGCCCTAAGCCTTCCAAACAGTTCATCAACCGGGGACTAAGTATGCAGATGTATGAGCTGATGGGGTTATCATCATACAAACCACTACGCAGGGGATCTGACGACATCTTCTGGCCACTGTGTTCATGTAGTCATAGACACATGCAGCCAAAATGCTTCTGCACATAAAATACAACTTTTAAAACCAATATTCCTTTCATGTCTTCATGCTGAGTCTTACTATGGCACCAACAACAAAGTTTTGTATGTTCTTTCGGTTAATTCCTAGATAAAGATGGACATTAAACAAAAAAAGCTTTAAATTCATTAAAATGTACAGTTCCTTTTCAGTTCTTTCCAACATAATTCTTTTAAATGATATTTTTATTTATTCTTTGAAATTTTCATACATTTACAATATAGATTTGGTTCCTATTGCTCCACCGTCACCACCCTCCCACTGCCTCTGCTGCAGAAGAAGAAGCTTTATCATCAGAGTTGCAGGAGTTTTGTGCTTACGATACAAATATAGGTGGTGAAAAATTAAAACCAGGCCAAGCATGATGACGCATGCCATAGTTCCAGACCTCTAGAGGATCACAAGTTAGAGGCCAGCCTGGACTACATAGTGAAATCGTGTCTCAAAAAACCAGACCTATAAGATAAATTACAAACATAAGAGAGTAGTACCAGCCAAATTCAAGATAATAATTTCCTTTGGGAAAAAAAGAAAAATGAGAGCTAAAACTGTAACTATAATATATTGTTCATATAAAATTTAAAAATTTATATACATGGAATAAATAAGTGATGTGAAATAAAAGATGAAAATAACCATTAGTGACACAGACAAGAAACAGCAATAGTTCATTTTGTTTGTTTTGCTTTCTTACACTTCTGAGGGCCAACCAATAGATCTGGAAGTGGTCAAGAGAGTTTGCAATGCAAGTGTAAAAACCTGACTTCAAATCCTAGCACTCAGGTATAAAACCCAGGCATGGCTGCAGATACTTGTAACTCCAGCCACGAGTGGTAGACACAGATCCCAGGAACCTGCTGGCCAGTTAATCTAGCCAAAATAATGAGCTTCAGATTGAGAGAGAGTCCGTGTCTCAAGGGTGGGAAAGTAAAGAGAGACAAAGCAGACCACTAACAAATCCATAAGGGCGTGGGGGCCATAGTCAGACACAGAGACACAGAAGGAGATAGTATCAAGCAGGAGATTTCTAACAGTTCCACACCGTTCCCCCTTTCTTAAATGTGCTTCTATCCATAAGAAGATATGCTGCATGCTTGAACCTAACTGGTACCCCACATTTTAGTGGCTCTGAAATGGAGATTTATCTTATGACAGATAATAGAACATTAGTTTTGCTTGTTTATTTTACTTCTTGTTTGGAAACAGGTCTTATTCTATAGCACAGAATAGTCTGGAACTCACTATGTGAGGCCACCCAGGCTGGCCTCAAAGTCGCAACAGTCTTGACTCAGCCCTCAAGTCTGAGCACCACAGAGGTGAGCCACCACACCCTGCAGCCTCCCAAGGCCTGGCACCACAGAGGTGAGCCACCACACCCTGCAGGCTCCCAAGGCCTGGCACCACAGAGGTGAGCCACCACACCCTGCAGGCTCCTAAGGCCTGGCACCACAGAGGTGAGCCACCACACCCTGCAGGCCTCCCAAGGCCTGGCACCACAGATGTGAGCCACCACACCCTGCAGGCTCCTAAGGCCTGGTACCACAGATGTGAGCCACCACACCCTGCAGGCTCCTAAGGCCTGGCACCACAGAGGTGAGCCACCACACCCTGGATTAAAACACACTCAAATTATCAGAATTCTCCCTCTCTCTTTCCCTCTCTATACAAAAAAAAAAAGGCAGTTATCCCTTTTATTATCAATGCTATCTCTGACCGTTTTCAAAGGGACAAATACAAAACAGATTTTCTCCTTGGACATTTTATCAAGAGACAGAAACAGACAGGACAGAAACAGTATCATTGCTTGGTGACAGGGGGCTTTCTTTGTGAGAAGTTCAGTGTTGAGAATGAGATAAACCCTGGGGGTTTATCGGTGTTAAATTAATTGCCTTAGAAAGGAGGAAATGAGTCATATACCTTGCCTATGGGGATCTCTTCCTAGCAAACTTAGAAGATGTGATGAACCAGAGAAAATTTGGGGCTGGTCAGCAGAACCTGACTTGGAAGAAAGAAGTTGTCCTAATTCCTATGAATTATTAAACTTTGTCTCCCAAAGTAACTGAGGTATAAAGCCCACAGTAATTAAGCTCTTTCCTCTAGCCAGTCTTAAAAGTCAGAGCTTTCATAAGACACAAGTCCCCAGTCACTGAGAACCTTCCAGGGAGACAAAACAGAGAGGCATCTGCCTAGGAGAACAGAGGACAGAGGGGGAGAGCTGAGAGTTTGCAGAAAGATACACAAAGTCTGACCTATTTAGACAAAAGTTTCTGCTCATCTCTTCTTTCACCCTCTGTCCAACAGAAGCTAGGGAGTAGAACTTAAAGGCAGGTTCTAGTAAGCCCTTAGCATGATTCTCTCACCAGCCACATCCAACCACAGAAGGAACTTCTTACCCTAGAGTCAAAAATGCAAAGACCCTGAGATGTAGCAACTACAGCAAGCCAGACACAGAGATCCTGTCTCTTCGGGAGCTGGAAAGGGTCAATTCAGCTAGCCCTGCCTGGAGACTATGAGAAAAGTTTATTGAAAGGAAACTGAGGCAGGTACTGTACAGACATAAACATTGCAAAAAGGATCTGACTTAATTCTCCATCAGTATTGCTAGACAGCAGATGGAATATGAAACTACTATATCCAAAGATTTCAGTCTTCTGACAAAAGTGAAAATTAAGGAAATTTGCCTAAAACTCACTACATTCTTTTAGGTGTCATCCCAAAACAAGAGAGAAAAGCCTGGGTGTGGAATTACATTAGTCAGGGTTCTCTAGAGTTACAAAACATGAAGAATAAATCTGTATATATAAAAAGGGGATTTATTAGAATGGCTTATGGGCCATGAGCCACCTAATCTAACAAAAGCTCTAAGAATCCAGTAGTTGTTCTGTCCACAAGGCTGGATGTCCCAGCTGGTCTTCAGTGTACTTTGGAATCCTGAAGAAGTAAGCTCTAATGCCAGTGAAAGAATGGACTTGGTCCTAACACTGGGAGTAACTGGGACCAGCTTGACCAGGCACACAGGAACTCCACCAGCCCAGTGGCTCAGGTTCCTTCCAGTCTCTCTGGGCTGGTGCCCTAGGCAGACCTTGGGCATAAAGCTCCACAGCCAGTCCAAAACACCCAGAGGAAGCTCCACTCGGAGGTGCTCTAACACGCCCAGGATCAGGGGCGAGGAGGACCCAACATCTATCCCAATACCAGGAGTAACTGGGACCAGCAGGTCCCAGGCACACAGGAACTCCTCAAGCCCAGTGGTTCAGGTTCCTTCCAGTCTGTCTGAGCTGGTGCCCTGAGCAGACATTGGGCACAAAATTTGCAGCCAGTCCCAAAACACCCAGAGGAAGCTCCACTTCCAGGTGCTCTAACAAGCCCAGGGTCACAGGACCCCAGAATCACAGGGTCACAGAGACAGCTTGACTCTGAGGAGTTCTGATACAACCAGGATCACAGGAAGGACAGGCTCCAGTCAGATTTAACAAGGGCAGGTTACAGTACTACATTAGAGATAACCAGATGGCAGGAGGCAAGCATAAGAAAATAAACAACACAAACCAAGGTTACTTGGCATCATCAGAACCCGATTCTCCCACCATAGCAAGTCCTAGACACACTGTCACACTGGAAAAGCAAGATTCAGCTCTAAAATCACTTCTCATGATGATGATACAGGAAGTTTAAGAAAGACATAAACAGCACCCTCAAAGAAATACAGGGAACAGCTAGAAGCCCTTAAAGAGGAAACACAAAAATCCCTTAAAAAACTACAGGAAAACACAATCAAACAGGTGAAGGAAATGAACAAAACCATCCAGGATCTAAAAGTGGAAATAGAAACAATAAGCAAATCACAAAGGGAGACAATCCTGGATCTAGAAAACTTAGGAAAGAGATCAGGAGTCATAGATGCAAGCATCACCAACAGAATACAAGAGATAGAAGAGAGAACTTCAGAGGCAGAAGACTCCATAAAAAACATTGACACACAGTCAAAGAAAATGCAAAATGCAAAAAGTTCCTAACCCAAAACATCCAGAAAATCTAGGACGAAATGAGAAGACCAAACCTAAGGATAATAATTATAGAAGAGAGAGAAGATACCCAACTTAAAGGGCCAGTAAATATCTTCAACAAAATTATGGAGAAAACTTCCCTAACCTAAAGAAAGAGATGCCTATGAACATACAAGAAGCCTGCAGAACTCCAAATAGATTGGACCAGAAAAGAAATTCCTCCTGTCCCATAATAATAAAAACACCAAATGCACTAAACAAAGAATTTTAAAAGCAGTAAGGGGAAAAGGTCAAGTAACATAGAAAAGCAGGCCTATCAAAATTACACCAGACTTCTCTCTCACCAGAGACTATAAAAGCTAGAAGATCCTGGGCAGATGTCATACAGACCCTACAAGAACACAAATGCCAGCCCAGGCTACTATACCCAGCAAAACTCTCAATTACCATCGATGGAGAAAACAAGATTTTCCATGACAAAAACAAATTTACACAATATCTTTCCACAAATCCAGCCCTACAAAGGAAAATAGATGGAAAACATCAACATAAGGAGCAAAACTATACTCTAGAAGAAGCAAGAAAGTAATCTTTCAACAAATCCACACAAACCTAATTCCACCTCTTACAACAAAAAAGACAGGAAGTAACAATTACTTTTTCTTAATAACTTAATATAAAAATTAATATTACCAACATATCCTAATCAATTCAAATTCAAAAGTATGAGGAATTAGAAATTTGTTGATTGTCATCCAATGGTCTCTCTAATTTGGTAATTGGAGAAACAGGTCCAATATTGTACAATCTATATACACTTTCAACTTGTTTGTAGTGACAGTGTCTTACTGTGTACAACATAAGGGTCTTGAAATCTTGCTTCTCCTATCTCAGCTTCTCTATTAGTAGTATTGTTTATTTCATGTTTTTACACTATACTATGGTTTTCAGAACAGCTTATATATTTCAAAAGTATTTATATACCCAAAAGAAACACAGACAATTAACTTGGGAGGTGGCTTGTAAGAGAACAACAAAGAGTGAGACTGAATGCTTTCCTTGATATTTGTAACTCTTGGTATCAAGTTTGAAGAAGAGGACTTTATAAGTTACTCTTTCTCTGAGATAAATGCTTTTCCAAATTATCACAGCTAATGAACCAAATTCTTACCCTCACCTAATGTCTGTGCCACCCTCCAAGCAGAACCATTATTCATTGAAACAGTTGGTGAATGACTTTATGGATAGATCATCTTAATACACATACCATTTCTTAAATGAATATAACCTGTTCTCTGTGGGCTGAGAATGAAGTCACTCACTCCAGTCAAGTAGCTTTGACCATAGCAGGAAGTCTGTATCCAAAAATTGTGCCTACAATTCATTCCTTGGCCCAGCAGAACTGACAACTTTCAGCTTAGCTACAATGGAGGTAAAATCCTTTGGTGATGTGAGGGTCACTGAAGTACAACCTTATTACAAAGAAATCCAATGTCTAAAAATTGTTCTTATTTTGGGCTTTTACCACAGTAAGAGCCAGATTTTAAGCTCTACTAAATACAAAACAAACAAACAAAAAGACTTTATATACTCATGTTCATTTAAGAAAATACTAATAGTGATGTATTATTTTTAAGTATACAGCTAATATGTTTGGAGTTATTTAAAATTTATATTGAGAAGAACATATGTATTTTCAGTATATCTGTATGCCACGCCCACTCATCTACTCCAGTAAAGTCTGTGTATCAGGCTTGAAAACCTGATCACAGATCTGAGGTGTATGTTTCACAGAGAGCCAGTCTCCTGGGGTATTCAGTCCCTGACATCTCCTAGCTCTGATGTATTCCAGATTGGTCTCTGCTAAAGTCTGTGGAGAGATTTCCGTGCTCTCTTTATTCAGGCATTAAGGTGCCCTAAGAAATATTTCATTATTAGATAAAACTGAGATTAAACATTATTTCCTGGCCTCCACAGTGTCTCAATGATCCTAATTGATTTCATAACTATAATTAGCTTGGAATTTTTACGAGGAAGCTGCCTTATCAGACAGGGTGTCTCCAGAGTTAGAGATAGCAGTCAGGCACTAATTATCAGAGCAGTCCCACTCAAGGAAGAATTTGCTTTACTAACCAGAGTGAAGTTGTAGGGCTTCCATCACTAATTATCTACATTACATCCAAGGATATTCTCAAGGACTGATAGAATACAACCTCCAGCTGCTTACCTCAGACAGACCCAGAGAATTTATCTTGAGGCTACCAAAATAGCCCAGGAGGAAGGACACCACTGCTCCTCTCAGCTTTGTACCTGGCTGCTTGTTCTCACTGACCTTGATGTGGCCATCTCCTGCCTATGTGACTTCTATCATTTGCCCTGTTTTCTGTATACTATATAAGCTTGATTTTACTTTGTAGAAGTACACTCAGATTCCACACTTCTTCATGTTGTTTCTGTTTGTCATTTCTTTGCCAATGCCCTGTTGACCTGACTAGGACTCTGTTTCCCCCGTGGATTGAGGGAGGCCCAGACTGGCCAGCCCAGGGCATCTGTAGACAAGCATCTACATAAGACTATTAGGTTGATTCTTGTTTTATATCAAACAACTTTTATAATACTCATTTTTATTGCTATAATATTTTATATATTTTAAGGAATATGACAAAAAAGATATTGTAGGTATTGAAGGGGAGTCTCTGGGAAGAGTTGGGGTTCAAAAGGGAAACAAGAATGTGATTTAATTCTATTTACTTAAAATATGTTTTTAAATGTTAACAAATTCAGATAAATTGAAATCATCTAACTTTTCTCATCATAATGCAATAAAAGTTTAAAAAAAAAAAAAAAAAGAATGGCCCAGATTAAAGGTAGATCTTCCCACCTCAGAAGAACTAAAATAAAGGTTTATTTCCCACCTCAAATATCCAAATTAGAGATGGGTCTTACCACTCAAGTGATTTCATTGAGAAAAAGTGCTTCACAGATGTGCCCAGTCATTTGGGTTTCAGTTAATTCCAGATATAGTCAAGTTGACAACCAAGTAGATCCATAAAGGGAGTCAATAAGAGTTATCCTTCCCTCCTTCTTGGTACCCGTAAAAGTAGAGGCCATTTGGAGTTAGAAGTATTGCCCTCCATCAAAGCACCACACTAGCACTTAGTTAAGTACTTGCTACATATTTGCTGGCCAAATCAAAGAGTAGATTTACTTTTAGAAGAACAATGTTGGAAGAACACCTACTCAAAGGGTTTTAGTCCATTTAATTGCTGTAATAAAACATCTTAGGAAATTATATAAATATGTCTCCTTCCTATGAGTTAGCCTAGCTGGACCTTTCAAACATCTGGCCAGGGATTGTGTTGCACCTGAAGACATGCTAAGGAGTCGAGAGGAATAATTATCCCCTTAATGAGATAATGTACTTAAACTTCCTTAAATCCCCTCCTTGCGTAGCTACTCACAGAAATTTAGCCATGTGGCTGTCCACTTTCCTAAATAACTCAGAGATGTGTAGCTTTCCTTTTTACCCGTTTCCTACCTCTTTTTTTCTTTCAGCTACTGGCCAAAAGCCTGAACAGGCTTTGCTAGACACCAGGCTTTCTCATTGTTTCTCTAGAGCTACTCCTACTCCTTCCTCTACCAAATGGCTGCTTGCCTGCTGTGCAGCTGTTCACACACTTCCACTGCAAAAGGCATGGCTCTACCTCTTGTTACCCTTCCCCTACCCCCAATAGCTGCAGGAATGTCCAGCTTGATCTGTTTTTCTGTTGTTTTTTTTTTCAAACTCTATAATATTGCCCTTGTGTTTCATTTTGAGTAGGTTCCTAAATTCTTTTATAAATGAGACAAAGAACCCAAAAGAGGAAATCTGACACCTCCTCCTAAACATGATAGAAAGAGGAGATTGAACATAGACACAGAGAGAGACCATGTAAGGATGTATGAGAAATCTACAAGCTTGTGATGTCAGAAGATGACAACTCCAATCGTAGTGCTGAAGACAACCATTAGATTAGCTGATCCACAGCCTGTAAACCATTCTAATAAATTCCCTTTCTATATATACAGAGAGATTCATTCTATATGTTCTGTAACTCTAGAGAATGCTAACTAATGTAATACCACTCCTAGGCTTAACCTTAAAAAAAAAATGACTGTCACTGAAGCCATCCTGAGTGTGGGGCTTTGTTACAATAGCTCTAGCCAAAGTTACAGCTTCTATGATGGATTCCAGTTTATATTCCTTAAATGATAAGGCTCATGGTGTCCTTGAGAAGGGGCTGGGCAGACTATAGTACTAAAGGGTAGGATGGCTATGAGGACCCTGCACTCCAGAATTCTCTGGAGTTTAGAATCCCACCTTGTACTCTGCTGCTAGCCCCTAGAAGAGGTATTTTCCCCTCTCTATGAGTCCCCTGTTGCTCTTATTTTACATACTTTTTAATTTTTCTAAATACTATATTTTGATCATATTTCTCCCCCAACTCTTCACAAATCCTTTGCACCTCCCTATTTACTCAATTTCATGCCCACTTCTCCCCACCCTGTATTATGCCTACACAACTCATTTTAAAATATAAGGTGTAGTCCCAGTCTTTGTAAAGTCTGCTATTACAAACTGTTTAAATTAATTAAGTAATGCACGTTAATAGTCAGTCAAACTCATGGTCGTATTAGATACTTGTTAACTACAACAAAATGTTTTCAAGGTTATTCAGCTAGTAAATAACTAAGAATAAACAATGTGTTGACAATTCAGATGTGCTATAAATACATGGTCTTCAAAACCTCAGAGATATACATAATAGAACATTTTAAATTATTTCACTATTAAAGGATCCTCTAATTATGAGACAAGTCTTCTCTTGACAATACCTCCATCCCACTCAAAGATGATGAGCATCAATAACCTCCATATGGAGTTACTTCAATTGTGGCGAACTAGCCACTGGGCAAAGAAAAGGCCCTAAATTCATCTACAGACAAAATGCTGTCAGTAAAGGACAAATGGACACAGGGTAGTAAACTGCCAAGCTCTGCCAATACAAGGTAAGCAAGTCCTTCATAATTCCTGCTTCACATAAGGTTTGTCAGATATCTTGGGTCAGAGGGCTAAAGATAGATGTTTCAACATTATAGAGAATATTGGGGACTGTCCAGATGATAAACTGTCACTTGTCATTTCTATAATTTTTAGATGCTGCATCCCAGCACTTCATGCATATGCAGGTAATATTTATTCCTTATCATGTCTCTGATGGGGTTGTAGACTAAACAGTTATAGTCTTACTATAAGATTACGTTGTTTAGGATTTACAAAGATGTTTTAGGTCTAAAAAGATGTTTTAGATTAGTAATACAATTTAGAATAGAAAATGATTTAGATACAGAACTCTGAACTCACAAAGACAGGATAGATGATAAAAATACTTCCTTCTAAATTGCTAAATACAAACAGACTGGACTTTTTGAATGTAACTCATACCTAATAATTTTTGTAATTATTTCATAATAGTTCCTACTGTATGCTGTTTACTATGATAAGATAAAGAGCCTTTTTATTTAGACAAAAAAAAGGAAATTGGTTTGGTCTTTTGCAATGTATTGCAATGGCTGTTTGCCCATAGGGATGAGAGAATCTAAAGGTGCACAAGTGATTCTATGTAACCTTGCCCCAAAATGTTATCCCTGATTGATGAATAAAGATTCCTCCAGCCAATATCTGGGCAGAAGAGAGGTAGGTAGGGTTTGAGATTCCTAGGTTTGGGATCTGAGGAGACCACAAGCAGAAAGGAGGGAGAAGAGAGCGCACAGGCCACAGGAGTGGTGGAACAGCTGAGACAGGGTCCTTCCTGCCTCCGTCTGCACCTAGGAAGGAGCTGTGGCTGTTCTGGAGCCCTCTCTACACAGGTCCTACTAAGAGAGAGCTGAACTCCTGGGAGTGTTCCTACTCCCAGGCTCAGAGGTAAGATCTTCATTTTCTCTCCAGTAACTGTCTAAGACTGGACCAGCCAGGAGCACACAGGCCACAGGTGCAGTGGAGCGACTGGGACAGGGTCCTTCCTGCCTCCATCTGCACCCAGGAACTGGGACTGTTCCACAGCCCTCTGTGCATGGGGCATGCCGAGGAATAGCTGATTTCCCAGGTGTGCTGACATAGGCTGACAGACCCACAGGAGGGACAAGCTCAAGCCAGAGACAGCAACACCAACTAACACCAGAGATAACCAGATGGTGAAAGGCAAGCACAAGAACCTTAACCAACAGAATCCAAGGATAAGTGATATCATTCTTGTGGTTATGTTCTCCCATAACAGCAATTCCTAGATACCCCAACACATCAGAAAAGCAAGATGTATATTTAAAATCACATCTTATGATACTGATAGAGGACTTTAGGAAGGGCATTAATAACTCCCTTAAACAAGTACAGGAGAACACAGGTAAACAGGTAGAAGCCCTTCAAGAGGAAACACAAAAATCCCTTAAAGAACTACAGGAAAACACAAACAAACAGGTGAAGGAAATGAACAAAACCATCCAGGATCTAAAAATGGAAGTAGAAACAATAAAGAAATCATAAAGGGAGACAAGTCTGGAGATAGAAAACCTAGGAAAGAGATCAGGAGCTATACATATGAGCATCACCAACAGAATACAAGAGATAGAAGAGAGAATCTCAGGTGCAGAAGATACCATAGAAAACCTTGACACAACAGTCAAAGAAAATGCAAAATGCAAAAATGTCCTAACCCAAAACATCCAGGAAATCCAGGACACAATCAGAAGACCAAACCTAAGGATAATATGAATAGAAGAGAGTGAAGACTCCCAACTTAAAGTGCCAGTAAATATCTTCAGCAAAATTATAGAAGAAAACTTCCCTAACCTAAGGAAAGAAATGCCCATGAAGATACAAGAAGCCTATAGAACTCCAAATAGATTTTACCAGAAAAGAAATTCCTCCTATTATATAATAGTCAAAACACCAAATACACAGAGCAAAGAAAGAATATTAAAATCAGTATGGGAAAAAGATCTAGTAAGGATAAAGGCAGATCTATCAGAATTACACCAGACTTTTTACCAGTGATCCTCCATTGAAGAAAACTGATTTTCCCTTTCTTGAAGGTATCTAATGCAAATAGCTTCTTTTTCAGAGGTGGAACTTCATGTACACTTCTCCTCTATACTGGAATTGTCTGGTTTGAACCTATAGAGGCCTGGTGAATATCATCATAATCAAATGCTCTATTGTATCTGGAAGACATGTTTCCTTGTGGAGCCACTCACCACCTCTGGTTCTGACAACCTTTCTGCTTCCTCATCACAGATCCACGAGCCTCGAGGGAGAAGTATGGTAAAGCCCGATGCTCTTGTATAAAGATGATGGCAGTCGACATTCTCTAGCAATTTTTCCATAAGTAGAATTAATTTATGAAAAGGCAGAGTAGTTCTTCCTATCCATCCAGACTTCATGCAAGGAGGCCACCCTAGTGCCCAGGGCTAAGCCCTCTTTCCCTATGCCATAAAACTACCTACCTAGAGAACTGAGATAAGTTTTTAAATGCAGGAATGAATCCCAACCTAATGGTCCCAGGGTCTCCCTAAAGATGCCTTCCCATTGAGGTGGCAGTTCTCAGAGAGACTTGTACTCTGGCCTTAAACTCAGGTTTCCAACTTCAATGGTCACATCTGTTTCCTTGTTAAAGGAAGAATGACCTTTGACTCTGAATCCAAGACAAATACTGCCCATTATGTTTGTTCTTCATCCTTTTACTTTCCCCTTGCCAGCAGGTTTCTACCTGAAGCACCTACCTGCTCCTTCCACAGTCACCTCAGCAAAACCTACTCTGAAAAGAGAGGGAATGGTAGGTAGGGTGGAACCAGTGGGCTATCCTAAACTCAGTGTCAGAATACTCAGATCATCATGCCAACTAGGAAAAATAGAGCACCAAGAATGTGTCACTGTTGCTTTCTCAGTCCCCACTCTGTCTCCAGCTTGGAAATGGCCTACTATGTGGAGAGTAACTTAGAGCCTTGCTTGGATGAAGCCATCGGATTTACACAACATGGACACACCCAACACTTTTTGAGTGACAACAGGAAGCATAAAGATGACTGAATGCTGAGTGACAGAAAGCCTACCTTTCTCCTGCTGATAAGATGCCCAGTATCCACATTCAGCATCTCTGAAGCCACAGCTCTGAGTGAAACCCAGCTGTCTGGAAGGAAGATGAAGTCCAAGCATGAGAAATTCGCATGCACCCTCCAGCTTCCATCCAAACAGAACAAAGGGTCCTGGGTTCAGGTCAACATCTAGAACAAAAATTATCTTGTCACCTTCCAGGAACCCAGTTACAGTGAGGAAACTGGCAAACAACGGGCAACTCATGTTAGTTAAGACCACAGGCCCTCACATCAATAACCTCAGTACTCCGAATCCTGCAGCAGAATGATCACTGCAGGACTGCAACCAGCCTGAGCTACATAGTTCCAGGGGAAGTATGCTGAGACCCTGTTTCAAAATCAAACAAAACAAGGGCCTGAACCTTGAAAAAGCTCATCAGTTAATAACTTAATTGTCTCATCTGAGGTCCTGGGGTCAGGAGATACCATAAATCCCTCACCTCTCGCCTGACTGGAAGCACCCTAGGTGTGGGTAAAGGCTGGGTGTCACCCTAACACAGCTCAGTTGCATAGAATGGATGTCAGAAAGGGCATGTGTAGAGGGCTATGGAGCAGTATGTGAGGTTTGGAGCTCTGTGACTTTAAGCAGACTTCCTCAGGCAAGAGTGAAAGGATGTATTTGCTTATGAAGCCTGTGTCCTCTAAAGGTGTAAATCTGTAACCCCAAGTGTCCTGTTATTAAGCAGGAAAAGACTGTGTCTTCCAGGGTAGACCTCTTAGGAATTGCTGGGGCGGTGTTTAACTGCTTGCATGGGAAAGGAGAATGATAATAAGGCCCAGGAGAGGACAACAGGTTGAATATGAGGATCAGAAGCCATACCCCATCAACTCTGGCCAATCATTTAACCTCTCTATGCCTTGGTTTCCTCCTTGAGAAATGAATATGCTATCATTATTTAAGCTTTTGTAAGATTAAAAATGCTTTTATTTTCACAGGACACCTACAACACTGCTTGGTCCTCAGCGGGGATCTGCCAAGGGTCTGGAATTCCCAGGAAACATCCCCTCTAATATCAAGGTTCTTCAGAAGCCCGGTACCCTCCCAAACCTGCTCGGTTATAGCAGATCTCAGCTGAATTCCTCTCCATGGTCCCATGGTGTCAGAGGTGTTAAAATAAAACAACAACAACAACAACAACAACAAAAATCCATTGCAAAGATGCAAACCATATGAGGGAATGATGCCAAGGAAGGAAGAAATGATGAAGGTCACAGCCCTCCACCCTCACAACCTCCTACTCTATGGAACATCTTTCCCAGCCAGCAACAGCAGCAGGCCTGCACCAGAACCCAGAAAATAAAATAAAATGCAACAAAATGGTCCATAATTAGAACGGCAATAAAAGCTGGGGGGAGGGAGAATGCGGTGAACTCTATTAATAGTGCTAATAAATGTTCCTAGATAATACCGCTGTGTTCTGAACCTGCCCGTGGGAGGTGTTGCTTACACTTATTTGCATATTAATTTGGAAGGAAAATGTTGGGTTCTTTCTGCTGGGATAAATCAACTCCAGTAGAAGTCCTCAGACAGGAAGCTGCTAATTCTTCTTCCCCTTCCTTCACAGTGGGAAGGCACTCATTTGCCGTTAGAAAAATATTTTTTAAGAGTTACCATGGTGTGGAAAAAAATAGGCCAGAAAACTACCTGCAAACTACATACCTTGATGACAGCAGAGACTACACTGCAAGGCATAGCTGAGTAGGGTTCCAGGAGCCAGGGGCATCCAGACAGACCCCTGGCCTCTCTGGAGCAAAAGTGGCTGGTGCACTCACTCTGAGTTCTCATAGTTACTTATTGGTACTGCCTGGTAATGGAGGAAGATCTGAAATTCAGGACTAGACTTAGAGGACAGAGTATTGTTATCAGTTAGCAATGTCTGCCATGGGAGGCAATATGGCCAGAGGTACGACTGACATGCTGCCCTGAGGAGATCACAGCTCAATAATCTGGAGCAGGGAGTTACAGGCTGCATAAAGAAAGTACAGAATAGGAATACAACCTGAACACAGCCCACCAGGTAAGAGACAAAACAAACCGTGTAACAAGCCTAGTAATATTTTTGTAAGCTCGTACTGTGTTTTATATGCTGTCAGGTCTGGAAAACACAGAGATGACTGGGAACACATGTTCTACTTCAAGAGCTGAATCTAGTCACAGAAACAGGAATGTAGAGAGTACAAAGGATAAAGAGACACTGTTCCTCCACTTCTAATTCCAGGTCCACCACACCATCCACCCCCAAGTTTCCTAATCAATTTCCAATACCTGTAAGTTCCACCACCACCACCACCACCACCACCACCACCACCACCAAGGTTTCCATTAGGAGTTGTTAGCTCTATGATGCACACCCAGGAAAACTCCTTCGTGCCTGGGATTTCAACGTCCCCTTCTGCACTTAGTCATCAGTTGGTTTCAAACCTCAGTTTTTCTCCCAACATCATTCTCAGATGTACACCACGGGCTCTCTAGTAATACACCCCATAATCTGGATGGAGAAACTGGGGCTCAGCAATATTCAATGACTTCACCAAGGACATGCAGCTAGCAGGTGGTGGAATGATTGTGTTATTCAAAAGTCTATGCCTTCAGATCCCAGGAAGCCCATCTGCTGACCAGCTGGCATTGACCATAAAAGCGCCACAGTGGACACCAGGAAGATCCTCACTCAGGCAAGATTCCTATACACAAACACAGGACATTTGCTCCTCCCAGCCATCTGGATCAAAGCCTGAGCTGCTTATGGTGGGGTGAGAGCTGCTCCACGGTAGCTGATAGAATAGGATGATGTGGAAAGTTCTGACATGGGAAGGGGTAGGGGCTCTGGGACTTGATGTGAAGGTAGGCTCTTCTGAGTGGTGGTTCCTGCTGATATGACATCACTTACTCCATGTGCCATGAAATGAGCAACATCATCGGGTTTTCCCAGTGGACAGGAAAATCAAAGATAGACTGTGGAAGGCAATGCTGTGAGAAGGCAAGACTTAGCCCAGTCACTTGAAGGCAACAACAGAGTTGGGTACAAACATGGGGCTCACAGAGTCCCAACCCCAGGTGTTTGCTTTAAAAGCCAACAGTCTCTTGATAGCACAAGTAAAAGCTAATTTGGGGTGGACTTTATTAAGGATAAAAGAAGAGATATTAACAAAAGGAAATTGCAGGATTTTTTTAAAATGCCAGACACATGGTGACTGATGTCTGTAATCTAGCACTTGGGAGGCTAAGGCAGGAGGATTGCTTCAAGTTTGAGGTAGCCTAAGCTATAAAGACAATTCTAAGCTTGCCTGAGCTACAGAGTTTAAGATGTTGTATCCAAAATAAATAAGTAAATTTAAGGGTTTGTTTTCAAACTCAGTCTTGATGCTCTAAACTCAGTGTTACACAGAGAAAAAGACAATGAGCACTGAGCACCATGTACTGAGAGACCAGACCAACTCCATCTTAGTTCAGGCTCTATCTTAGAGAGCCTGACCTAAGGCTGAACTTGAGTTAAACATCAGACTTGTACCTATCACTGGCCTCCAGGTCATTCATTCCCTAACAACCACCAATCAAGAAGACAGCAGAAGTTACAGTTGTACCTAAAGATGTTTACTTATGAAAGTTTACGGTTTGGCTCCCAGCACCAACCAATCATTTTAAAGGGCAACAAATTCCGTAATAGCTCCCCAATCAGATGTGTGCCAAGCTGGGTATGGATACCCCCTTTCTTGCTTACTTGTCTCTATAAATGCCTGCTTGAAACTGGGCTCAGAGCTTCACGCTCCCATTTGCTGCATCAGTGACAACTATACAGCTCGAGATGGAACTTGAATAAAGACTCTTGCTTCAGAATCGGCTCCTTGGTGGTCTTTTGGGGCTTGTGATATGGCACAACAGGACCATGCCTTGTGTGATACTACACCAGTCTTCATTGAGTGGACACTCCTATATCAGTTCTCCAGAAAAAAAGCAATACTATCTACTACTACCCTCCCGAACCTCTCCTCTGACTGCTCTCCAGGTCCCCAATAACTGCTCCTTTCCCCCAGCACTTAACCTTCCTTGGAAGGCTTTCACTGTGGCACAGAAGCAAAGACAATGGTTCTGAAACCAATGACTTAGGATATGACTGCAGCTGTTTCCTGCAGCAAATGACCTCCCCACACCCTCATCTCTACCTGGGAAAACAGTATTCTTTTCCCAACACAGCAACCCAAAAACAAGGAGTCATGTGCAGTGGCTCACAGCTTTAATTCCAGAAGTTGAAAGGCAGAGACAGGGCAGATCTCTGTGAGTTTGAGAACAGCCTGAGTGAGTTCCAGGACAGCCACTGATACGTAGTAAGATCCTGTCTCCAAAATAAATAAACAAATAAAGACTTAGAGAATACACCGCCCCAGCACAGAGGAAAAAGTCTCCCTATCCCATTTTATGTTTTCTGTCATCCCACTAGCATTTGTGGTAGGGCTCTCTAGAACTTTCTCCCAGCACAGACTAGGGGTCAAGTCAGAATATTTGATCAATATAATCTCTTCCAAGCACAAGAAAAATCAAGGTAAAAGAATTCAGAGGGGGCAGAGAAAGAACATGAGCAGATGATGAAGATACAGAATACAGAGATCAGAAACCCATTTTCAGAGCAGACAGCACTGAGACTGGCCCATGGTGTTGCCATTGTAGGGAGAGGTCTGTGAGCAGGCTGGTCCTTGCAGCCTGGACCCATAGCTGGGAACGCAAGGTCTCAAGCAGCAGGTGAGCCATGGTAAAACAGGACTGAAGTCACAGCATCTTCATGACCAGCCTGTGGGAATCAGTAGACCCTGCTCTCCTTCTCCTGGTCTCAGGGTGTCTACAGGGTCCACTCTACCATGGGTCTGCTGTGGGCTACCTCTATCAGCATGGCCTCCATGTTTACTGGCCAGACCCCTCATTTCCACTCCCCAGCTACAGAGGTCTGCTGTGCTGGTGACACTCTTGGAGAGGAGGCGATTAAGCTCCTGGTTTTGTTTTTACAATGCAAAATTTGTCAACTTGGCACAGTTGACAGGCTGTCTCTATGTCACTGCACTAGTTCTTTTAATTGCTTTCACTGCATGTGAGCATCTCCACCCCCACCCCAGCACTGTGTGTGTGTGTGTTTTCTGAAAAGTTTTTTTTTCTATCTGCTTTGACACAAATGACAATGAATCTAGATAATGGCCTGTCCCCTGGCTGCCCTTCTTCCCCCCCCCATCTCTGAATGACACTGTAGCTGGGGGATGGACACCCCTCTGAGAGTGAGGAAATGGGAATTGTGGTCCACATTCTTCCCCTAACATAAAATTAACAGCAGCCAAGTGAAAACCAGCTGCCCAGCAGCTGTTGAAAGAGGATTTCCCCGTTGGTTTCAATAACACTGTCTAAATTAGTAACGTAAAATGCCAGGCCCCTCTCCAGAACATAGGAAGGACAGACCAAACATGCATTCTGCAAATGACCACTCTTGTCTGACTGACTACCTACCTATTAAATGCTGCAGCAGCCACATGTGGATATTAGCACTTACCCTTGATCCAGATGATGGAAAGGTAGCTAATGGTGCCTTCTTCCTTCTTCACATGCAGAAAGGTGGCCTTCCCTCTATGTGACTGACATGTCATTCATGCCTGGTGAATCCAATGGCTAGAGGTTGTGCAGGCAATGAACAAAAGAAGGGAGATGCACTGGAACTAGCTATGCAAATGGCCAAGTACATTGAGGCATGGTGACCTCAAAAAAAAGACAGACTGACTATCCGATTCCAGTTGTGGATGAGATCCCCTAAGCAGACCGTGGGTCATGTTGGGGGAAACTTAAGTGGTGAGAGAAATGAGAGAAAAAAATCAGAATCCCTGTGAGCTCAGTGAGATAACCCAGTCTTGGCCCTCCAGCTCCAGGACTTCTTCGTAGGTAAGGTCCTACGCTGTGCTTACTATATTGAAGGCAAGTGAGTCTTCTGTTTTTTAAGAGTAAACCAACATGAATAGGTTCTCTACATTAAGTACATTAATCAAACAGAAATTTAACCCTGGAGGAGGATGGCTTTAAGGGGCGCTGAGTTCAGTGTTGACCACTGACCACTGGGACATTCACATGCTTGCCTGCAAGATGCTAGGAATGTACAACTCAGCTATGTCAGTGCAGGTCACAGCTGAGGCACAGATGCTGTGAGGATAGGGAACACAAGACATCAAGAGCAAATGCAGAAGGCTAAGCGTTCATCAGGATAAGGCAGGTACTCTCAAAAGACAGTCTATGAAATATTGTAGACCGGAGAAGACTGATTGTGTGTGGCAACTAAAAGTAGTGTGGTCCCCTAGATGGGTCCTTCAGCAGAAAGCAGCCCCGAGTGGCAAGTTGATGAACTGCTCGTGAAGTGTACGAATGCACCAGTCACCCTTTTATCATAGACCATATAGCCCAGCAAGTACAACACAAGCAGGAGAGGTAGATGACCCCAATGATCTCACCACCATGTGGAATTAAAATTAGGGTCCTGCTATGAATGGACAGGCCCATTGCCTTCTCTCTGTGAACTCACTAGGCTTCAGCTGCTCAATAACATGATGTGGGAAAACATAAAAGCAAGAAATAATGGCCTCTCTGTGCCCCAGAAATTAGCACCATAAACATCAACTCTAAAACTGAGCAATGCTTGCTTGTGCACGGATGACACTATCATTTCAGAATGCTCAGACCTAGGGTAGCTATAAGAAATTATGTTTATTTGATAGACTGACCTTCTCATCACCAAGCTGTGACTGGCACTGCCCCTCTTTTCAGAAAGACTCACCTCCCTGGATGGCAAAAATTCTGACAGAGGAATCAGAAAGAAACAGGCATGAGAGAGCACCTAAGTGAAATTGCCCAATCATATATACCCTCCCCTGCTCTTTTACTAGACTTGTTTGTTCCTAATAGCCTATCAAGTATGTCACCTTCACAAGTATCCTAGCACTGGTCAGAACCAACCACAGATGGAGAGACTCGTTAATTCACTCAACAGACATTTTTTTGAGCACCTGCTCTGGGCTATCTGAAGATGTAAGATTAACCAGAACCAGAAGGGTCCAGGGCTCCTGAATTCTAGAGGTATGACCCCAATGTCTTCTTCCTCATTGATCCCCACATCTTATAATACCTAATGTTTGCTCTTGTGGTTGAATATGAACTGTCTCCTAAAGTCTCATGTGTTAAAGTTATAGCCCTCACAGAAATGTCCAAAGGCAGGGCCTTGGGGAAATGATTAGATAATGGGGGTGCTACCCTCATCGTTGGATTGACCCACTGATGCTTTCAAAGCTAAGTCAGCTGTTGGAAGGTACAGCTTAGTTGGAGAAAGTCACTGGAGGCATGCCCCTGACGGCTGAATCTTATCCCCTTCACTTTCACTGCCTGCTTCACAGCCACCATGAGGTAAGCAGTTTTGCCTGCCACACCCTTCTGTCATGATGGGTTTCCTCACCATAGGCCACTGAACAATATAGCCAACGGACCATAAAGTGAAACATCTCAGATCATAAACTAAAACGAACCTCTCCTCATCTTAAATAGCTACTTTTAAGCATTTTGTCACAGCTAACATCAATAAAAAGAAATTGTTTTCTCTTACATACAACCCACCATCACCACACAACAACAGGCCACACCAACTGCTACAAGCCCAGGTAGCACCTGCCTGTGGACCTCCCTCACTGTCTCAGTACTGTCCCCACACAATACTATTCCTAATCCCCTATCCCCTTCTTGTTGCCATGTCCCAGCCCCCAACTTGGACTTACACCCTACTCACCAGGGACTACACAGGCTGACAGAAGTCCAAGTAGGCTTCCTGCCCACAGACCCCTCCCACTCTTTCAGTGCTCCCTCACCCTATCTCCAGTCCTCTCTTCCCTCCTCATAGCCATATCCCAGCCCCTAATCTGAAGAGAGATGGCCTGCTTAACTGGAGGCCATCCTGGCCTCCAGAAGTCCAGACCCCAAGTCAAATGGAGACCACCAGTTCAACTGCAGGCCACACCAGCAAGAAAATAAAAGAGGAACCAGAAATCAAGGAACAAAATACCTATCCAACAATTGTAAATTCAGAAATTAGTACCTAGACCTATAATCACCCAAAAAAACAGCTAACTAGATGCCGGTATAATAAGATAATCAACAATAGCCAAGGCAATATGTCACCACCAGAGCCCAGCTATCCTACTACAGCAAGCCCAGAATATTCCAATACAGCTGAAGCAAAAACAGCCTTTAAACCATTATGAAGATGCTAGAGGTCCTTAAAGAGAAAATGAATAAATCTTTTAAAGAAATTGAGGAAAAGACAAACAAAAAATGGAAGAAATGAATAAACCCCTTAAAGAAAGCGAGGAAATAAAACAAATAAACAGTTGAAGGAAATGAATAAAAATTGAAAATAAAAGTAGAAGCAATTAAAAAAAAGACAATCTGAGGGAATTATAGAAATGGAAAATCTAGGCAAAACAGGAGCTATGAATGCAAGCATTACCAGCAGAATACAAGAGATGGAAGAGAGAATCTCAGCTGTTAGATACAATAGAATACATCAGTCAAAGAAAATGTGAAAATTTTCTGATACAAAACATCCAGGATATCTGAGACAGTATGAAAAAACAAACTTAAGAATACTAGGAATAGAAGAAGGAGAAGAATCACAACTTGAAAGCACAGAAAATATTCTCAACAAAATCATAGAAGAAAATATTCCTTACCTAAAGAAGACGATGCTTATAAAGATAAAAGAAGCATTAAAAAACACCAAATAGAAAAAGAAAGTACACTCACCACATAATGATCAAAACATTAACCTACAAAACAGGGAAAGAATATTAAAAGCTGCGAGGGGAAAAGGCTAAGTAGAATATTAAAGACAGACTACGGTAAAACATACCCAAATTTATGGGAGACAATGTAAGTGGTGCTAAGAGAAAAGTTCAGAGCACTAAGTGCCTTCCTAAAGAAATTGGAGAGATCTTATACTAGCAACTTGACAGCATACCTGAAAGCTAGAACAAAAAGAAGCAAACACACCCAAAAGGAATAGATGGCAGGAAATGAACTAAAGGCTTATATCAATAAAGTAGAAACAAAGAGAACAATACAAGAGTGAATGAAACAAAGATCTTTGAGAAAAGTCAGCAAATCAACAAGGTAGACAAACACTTATCCAAATTCACTAAAAGACAAAAGAAATCAGAGGCTATCCAAATTAACAAAATCAGAAATGAAAAGGGAGATGTAACAACAGACACAGAAGAAATCCAAAGAATCTTTTGGTCATATATTTCAAAACCTTGTGTCCCATGAAACTGGAAAATTCAAAAGAAATGGGTAATTTTCTCAATAGAACCCATTTACCAAAGTTAAATGCGTTCTATCGAGAAAATAGATAAACGATTTAAATAGTCCTATAACTCCTAAGGAAATAGTAGTAGTCATTAAACGTCTCCCAACCAAAAAAAAAAAAGCCCAGAATTCTACCAGGCTTTCAAAGAAGAGCTAATACCAATACTCAAGCCCAGATGTAAATCCACATACCTATGGACACTGTTTGTTTGTTTGTTTATAAAGAATTCAGAAATATACAATATAAAGAAGAAAACATTTTCAACAAATAGTGCTGGTTTAACTAGACTCTCCATGTGGAGTAATGCAAATACATTCATATCTATCACTCTGCACAAAACTCAAGTCCAAGTGCATCAAAAACTCAGTATAAAACCTAATACACTCACCCTACTAGAAGAGAAAGTAGGGAATAATCTAGAACTCATTGACATGGGAGACAACTTCCTGAAACAACACCAATAGCTCAGACACTAAGATCAACAATTAATAAATGAAACTTCATGAAACTGGAAAGCTTTTGTAAGGTAAAGGACACTATCAATAGGACAAAGTGGCACCACACAGAATGGGAAGTTTCACCAACTCCACATCCAATAAAGAGCTAATATCCAAAATACATAAAGAAATCAAGAAACTAGACACCAGCAAACCATATAACCCAATTAAAAATGGGGTACAAAACTAAACAGAAAATTCTCAACAGGAGAATTTCAATGTATGAGAAACATTTAAAGAAATGCTGAACATCCTTATCCGTCAGGGAAATGAAAATCAAAATGATTTAGAGATTCCATCTGACACTTGTCAGAACTGCTAAGATCAAAAACACAAATGACAGCTCACGCTAGTGAGCAAGGGGAACACTCCTTCCTGCCTGCACCCTCCCCCCACTTCATCTCTGACTCCTTGAGCTTCCTAGCAGAGCCTGGGGGGCCCTATCTTTGGCTAACATTTGTGGAACTACATGCATGGATCTCCCTGGGAAGGGAAAATAGATTTTGTGGGTGGGCTGGGGGTGGGTGGTGATGGAAATAAGGATCTGATAGGGATCTAGCAGGAGAGAATACAGGGAGAGATGGCCAGAATTGGAAGGCATTGGAGATCAATACAGAAACCTACTGCAGTGGAAACTCCCAGGAATGAAGGTGACCCTAGTGGGGACTGGACTCATAGTAATGGGGGATGCTGAGCCTGAAATACCCATTTCCTGTAACCAGGCAAGGCTCCCAGTAGTGGGACCGGAACACGAACCCAGACACAACCTTAGACCTACAAGGACCTTCTGTCCTTCCTGAAGACATGCTAAGGCAATGGTGACACAGTACTTGTTGGAGTGGCCATCCAATGATTAGTCTAATTTAAGCTCTTGCACAAGAGGGATCCCATGCCTGACACTGCCCTGATGATCAGGAACTGGAGGCAGGACAACCCTGAGAACTAGGCATGGTGCCTAGTCCACTTGTCATCAGAGAGGTTTTCTTGGCAGCTGATGGGAGCACATAAGGAACAAGATGTAAACAACATAAGGAAACAATACCATGGATAACTGTAGCCATGGAAATCAAGCCTAGAGTGTGTGCATGAGTATGATAAAGTTGAAGTAAGGTAAATGCCTGATAAAGTAATGGGTGAACATTTTAATTATGATTGGCTAAGTGTAGCTTAAATACCCCAGTCTAGCTACCACAACTCACTCACTCCCAGAGGCCCACGGAGATGCCATTGTGCTGAGAGATCAAGTCCACCAACCCAGATCCCTGTGTCAAATGAGACAAGTCTGCACTGCAGGCCAAGCTCCAATTGAACCCGAAAGCAGGACCTATCTCGAACCTTACCTGATACACCCGCCCCGCCATCAGGCCAGGCTACAACATCGGGCCAGACTGGAGGTTAATGAAGTGTGTGTGTGTGTGTGTGTGTGTGTGTACGAATATGATCCCATCTCACTATTTATTGCTATTTATGAATAAATAAGTTATTATAAACGAACATCCCAGCCTGAGGCTCCCTTCTCTCCTCTGTCCTCAATCCCAATTTGTGACAGAGCAGATGCAGCCAAACATTAGGTGGAAAGAGTCCGAATTAGAGATCTCCATTGGGTCCCTCCCCTTAGAGCTCTAGGAACCTGAGGAAGGATTGTAGGAGCCAGAAGGGTAACCAACACTGAGAGAACAAGGCCCACAGAATCAAGTAAGCAGGTGCTTGTAGGGGCTCACAGAGCCTAAAGCAGAAATCACAGATCCTGCATAGTCTGCACTGGGTCCTCTGCATATGTGGTGGTTGTTAACTTGGTGTTTTTATGGGATTCCTAACTGTGGGAAAGGGAGTGTCTCTGACTCTTTCATCTGCTCTTGGGACTCTTTTCCTCCTGGGTTGACTTGCCCAGCCTTGATAGGAGGTTTCTTATTGTATCTTGCTATGCTGTGTTTCATTGACATCTCTTGGGATGCTCATTCTTTTGCTGAAGGTAAATAGAGAAGTGGATCTGGGGGACAAGGGAGATGGTAGCAGGACTGGAAGAAATGGAGGGAGGGGAAACTGTGTTTGGAATGTATAAGAGAAGAATTAAAAGAGAAAAAAAATGCTCTATGACTCCTCACATTCTACAGCAGGGTCAACAAACTTCAGCCCACAGGTTAAGGCTAACATCACCTATTTTCCTATGTAAACTTGTACTGGAGCACACCACCATACCTATTGTTTAAGAATGTCCATGGATACTTTCTTGCTACCATGACAACAGTGAGTATATTCAGACAGACTGAATAATCCAGAGAGCCAAAAATATTTACTCTCTATCCCTTCACAAAAACAGAGTGCTGTCTTTACAAGAAAGCCTACACCAGCAAGAGTGGCATCAGAACCTTAGCACACAAAACAGAGCCTGTTCCATTCTGGATTCTCAGCACTCCAGACTACCTTAGTCCTACAGAACCCAGCCTGCCAGTTCTTCAGGATAAGCTCTCAGCTCTGCTCCTTGCTTGGAAACCCTCATCTGCAAGCTCTCCTGCTTGGCTAACTTCAAGGCTGTACACAGAACCAGCCCACCCCTTCCCTATGTCTGCTTCTTCTTTCCCACTTTCCACCAACTCAGACGATATCCCTCCCTTCCTAGATTGTCCTCTATTATGGCTGCTGTCACCCTGTACTGAAGGTATCTCTCCCTCATCTTTGTCCCCTCTGATTAGCCATTCCTGTGGGCAGGTCTTGTCTTCAATTGACAGTACTTGATTACCACTGTCTACAGGCAAGTGGCAGAGGATTGGACTCCAAAAATGTTCTCAGTAATGGAACTGGAGAAGACAGTGTGCCATGCCACTCTATTGCCTTTCTCAGTTCTATGTTCCCCATATAAACCAACCTGCCTCCATCCTAGGCCTAATGACATCTTCTAGTAAAGACAAACTAGATTTATTCCTGTGTGTAATTAAATCTGTTTCTCAAGGATTGGGCTATGCTGTACTGTAAACTTAACTACAATGGTTCTGTACTTCCTGTCTTGGCAAACGGCACCCATGCCTTGTTTCAGAAGGTTATTACAAACATCTTGTTATGACCACCTTGTTATGACCACCTGATATTATGACCACCTTGTTATAACCATCTGTTGCTATGACAATCTGATGTTACAAACACCTTGTTATGAGCATCTTGCTATGATCACCTTGTTATGATCACTTTGCAGCCATATTTTTTGTTTCAGGAGAGCATTATGGCTAGCTTGCAATGCTTATGTTCAGCTTCTGTAACCCCATCTATTTGTTTACTAAATCCCCCCTTTCGAAACCTCCTGCTCCTGAACTGCTCCCTTATCTCACTCATGTCTAATCTTGATCTCTTGAACCCTGCCTTAAGGGAGAGATAGTCCATGCACACACATACACACACACACACACACACACACACACACACACACACACACACAAACTTATTTTAGTTAATTTGGCTATGATTTGGGTCTGTGGTCTTTCTGGAATCTGGGGGTTAGTACCCACACCCTCCTCTTGCACAGCTTCCTTCTGGCTCAGAAAGAACAGAAACAAAGAAACAGCCCCAAAAGCCATTCATTCCAGTTACATAAGCCATCCCTGGAGTAGGGAGGGAAGAGTACAAGGCAAGCAAGGACCTGTGTGTTGCTAGAACACAACTGAGAACAGAATCAGGGAGATCTAACTCAGACTCCAATCAGATGCTCCATAGAGAGACTGCCTGGGGATACCTTCCAAAGGTGACTCGGGGTGCCTCTGGGGTTTGAGTAACAGCAAAGGGAAGGAAGGATATTCAGTACTCATCTCTGGGAAAAGAAGGGTAGAGGAATCACTTCAGAGTCCTGTTTGGTCAACTGAAGGAGGGGCCATGATTTGTCTTAAATCCTCAAGAGGGCTGAAGCGTTGCCTTACATGTATGAGGATCTAAGTAAGGATACACAGAACCCATGCAAAAAATCTGGCCATGGTGGTCAGATACCTGTAATCCCAGTGATGGCAAGATGAGAGGCAGAGGCAAGTAGATTCCTGGAAACTTTTTGGTCATCTAGCCTAGCCCACTCATTAAAGCCCTGGACCAATGAAAGACATTGTCTTGAAGAAATGGTAGAAAGGTCCTGAGGACCTTTGACCTCCAAATGTGTGCACTCATATGAGTACATGCACTCTCCCTCTTAAAAACAAAGATAAATGTGTAACTGGGACCAGCAGGACCCAAGCACGCAGGAACTCTGCCAGCCCAGTGACACGAGTTGCTTCCAGTCTGCCTGGGATGGTTCCCTAAGCAGACCTTGGGTGCAAATTCAGCAGCCAGTCCTACAGCTAAATTGTTTGGAGTTATTTCAAATTTATATTGAGAAAAACATGTATTTTCAATATTGCTGCAGACAAGCATCTACATAAGACTGTTCAATTGATTGTTTTATATCAAACAACTTTTATAATACTCATTTTTATTGTTACAATATTTTATAAATTTTTAAAAATATGACGAATAAAAAAACAAAAGGTATTGCATGTATTGAAGGGGGAGTCTCTGGGAGGATTTGGGATACAAAAGGCAAAGAAGAATGTGATGTAGTTCTATTTACTTAAAATATGTTTTTAAATGTTAACAAATTCAGATAAACTGAAATTATGTATCTTTTTCATCATAATGCAATAAAACTTAAATCAATTAAAAAAAAGAAAAAACAAAAATTCTCAAGAACTAAGAGCATTAAAAAAATCTGTGTTAATAAACTATATGACAAGCTTTCTTCCCTTTCTGTTGTTCAAACCTCATTCACTTCTCACACAGAGCTAGACTGTTCTGAGTAGGACCTTAAGACTCACATTTTAGGGCCAGTGGACACTGATTGTGCTCATCTTGGTGAACTTGAGATTGTCACTTCTACTTCTGATATCCAAATTGATTCTAGGATCAGGGTAGCAGTAGACTTTGGGGGCCCTTAAACACATAAGGAAAGGTGGTGTACTGATCTGTGGGGGTCCCATAGGGTTCTTTAAAGGTGTTGTGGCAAAGTAAGTGAATGGGAATTTTAGATGCCACACTCAAAATAAAATGCTTCAACATACCTCTTGAGTTACAGTACTTCACAGTCTTCATGCAATTTCAGCCTTTCCCACCTCTACCCTAGAACCAGAGTAAGCAATGTGTAGGTCTCAGTGGTTTGACTATCTGCCCTCCAAAATTCAAGTGGCAGTAGGAAGATGTGAGCCTTTCACAGCTGGTCAGGTTCAGCTGGGGCTCTCCTCTTTCATAAATGGGATTAAGGCCGCTAGAGAAGAGACTCTATACAATGCCAAGCTATTCTGCCCATTTTCCTTCTGTCCTATGAAAGCATGGCTTCTTCTCATTAGAGGACTCAGCCTTCACCACCAGACAACTTATCCTGCTGGCATTATGATGTCCTGGGCACATATCTGTGTGGACAGTGCAGACTGGCTACCTAGGCCCTCCTAGGGCACATCTAGAAATAGCACTGCCCTGCTTTGTTAAACTCAGTATCCAGAGAGCATCCTGGTTCCCAAAATGTTCTGACTCATCTAGGACTTAAGCTCACCTCTCCTTCTAAGTTTCTCTCATAGATCCTTTCTGTGCCTTCCATGGCTACAATGATCAAATCCACCTGTCCTTGTCTCATTCTTCTCTTCAAAACAACATCAGCGTGAATATCAGGCCCTTAGTCCTTATGCCTAATCTCCTACATGAAGGCTGGAGCTTAGCATCTCCCAGCCCATGTCCAGCTGGGCCTGGCTCCACACAAAATCCTTCCAAGGAGGGAATCCAGCCATGCCTTCTGTACACACACCCTGATCTCCTATACACACAACATTGCCAGGTTCCTGCTTGGTCAGGCAAAGCAGGCTGTAGCTTATTTCCAGGATGCCCTAAAGGATACTTCAGGCATATGCTCTTTCCAGGTCTCTTGATACATAGTGTTTACACAGGTACAGAAGAAGGTGCCACTCAGCTGAGCTCCTGCCCAGCCATCAGGCAACCAAGGTCCAGGGCGTGTGCAGAACCATCCAAGATGGACTCTGACCATAGAGTTATCCTGAGTACACTCATGTGCCCCCAAGTTTACTCCAAGGCTCCAACCCTTATCTATAGGATCTTCACTCACACATTCCCCCCAGGAAGGATAGGAACAGAACAGCAATTGTCAGTATCCTCTGGTAGACTGTCAGATGGTAGAACAGAGACAGACAGACAGACAGACAGACAGACACACTGTCAGACAGGAAGGAGATTCTATGGACAAGCAAGACTAAGGGACCTTGGGTGAGACAGAGCCACACTGGCTTCTTTGCCACCAGACCCCTGGGAGCATTGAGTATGCCCACACATTCTAAATGTCCACTGAGACACCACTGGTGGAGCTGATGAACACGTGAGGTCTTTGATTATGCCTACACACACAAGCACAAGGACAATACTGGCCATGAGGAACACATCAGCCAATAAAAGAAACCAAAGGAAAAAATGGTTTGTTGATGATAGACATGAAACTGAAACATAAGAAAAAAGTAATAGAGCTGCAGAGATGGCTCAGCTGTTAAAAGTACTGGTTGCTCTTCCAGAGGACTGGAGTTAGACTCCCAGCAAACACTTGGTAGCTCACAATTTTCCTTAACTCTAGTCGCTGGGAATCCAATGGCCTCTTCTAGCCTCCGTGACCACCAGGCATGCATGTGCTGCAAGATACACATGCAAACAAAACACTGAATGAATAAATGAATAAACAAATATTTGTCTAAAGAAATAAAGAAATGAGTAGTGTGGGTGAGAGAGAGAAAACTTGGAGGTTAAGAGCCCATACTGCTCTTACAGAGGACCTAGGTTTGGTTCCCAGGGCCACAGTAGGCAGTCCACAAATATCAATAACTCCTGCTCCAGGGGGTCTGACTCCCTCTTCTGGCCTCCTTAAATACTTGCTCTCACATGTGCATACCCATACAGACATATATACAATTCAAAACAAACTAAATCGTTTAAGAAAGGAAAAGAAAGAGAGAAAGAGAGAGAGAGAGAAAGAGAGAGAGAGAGAGAGAGAGAGAGAGAGAGAGAGAGAGAGAGAGACCAGCAGGGAGCACATGAAGAGGGAGGAGGGAGAGAGAATATATATTAGAAGGTAGCATACTCTACTGATGTTTAGTTTTAAAGGATTTTTAGCCAGGCATGATGTCAGCACACCTATATTCCTAGAACTTAGGAGGCTGGAGCAGATGGGTCAGTTTGCAAGATCTTTTTTTTTGGGGGGGGGGAGCGGCAAGATCTTATCTTTAAAAAAAACAAACTTGTAGCAGGCAGTGGTGGCACACACCTTTAATCCCAGCACTTGGGAGGCAGAGGTAGGTAGATTTCTGAGTTCAAGGCCAGCCTGGTCTACAGAGTGAGTTCCAGGACAGCCAGGGCTACACAGAAAAATACTGTCTCACAAAACAAAACAACAACAACAAAAACAAAAACAAAAACAAAACAAAAAAATGTAAAAGCAAAGTAAGAAGAGGAACTGAGTGAGCACAGAAAAGGTATGAGATTGTAATTTCGAACAAGGTGGTTGGTTACAAGAAGCCTTGCAGGGACTGCAAGCTGATACAACCACTCTGGGAATCAGTCTGGCAGTTCCTCAGAAAATTGGTCATAGTACTACCTGAGGACCCAGCTATGCCACTCCTGGGCATATACCCAAAAGATGTGCCAACATATAACAAGGACACATGCTCCCCTATGTTCATAGCAGCCATATTTATAATAGCCAGAAGCTGGAAACAACCCAGATGTCCCTCAACAGAGGAATGGATACAGAAATGTGGTGCACATACCAATGGAGTACTACTCAACTACTAAATGGATGGAAATTGAAAATAAGATCCTGAGTGAGATAACTCAGTCACAAAAAACCACACACAGTATGCACTCACTGATAAGTGGATATTAGCCCAAAAGTTCGGAATACCCAAGATTCAATTCACAGACCATATGAAGCCTAAGAAGAAGGATGACCAAAGTGTGGATGCTTCAGTGCTTCTTAGAACGGGACACAAAATGCTCTCAGGAAGAAATATGGAGACAAAGTGTGGAGCAGAAACTGAAGGAAAGGCCATCCAGAGACTGCTCTACCTGGGAATCCATACCATATAGAGTTGCCAAACCAGGACATTATTGTGGATGCAGGGAAGTACTTGACAACTGGAAGCCTGATATGGCTGTCTCCTAAGAGGCTCTGCCAGAGCCTGACAAATACAGAGGCGGATGCTCACATCCAACCATTGAATTGAGTGTTGGATCTCTGAGAGGGGAGTTGGAGAAGGGACTGAAGGAACTAAGGGAATTTGCAGCCCCATGGGGGAAGCAACAGTGTCAGACCCCTTGGGGCTCCCTGGGACTGGACCACCAACCAAAGAGTACACTTGGAGAGAGCCATGGCTCTGGCCCCATATGTGGTAGAGGATGGCCTTGTTGGATTTTAGTGGGAGGAGCAGCCCTCGAGGGCTGAGGGTGTTCAATTCCACAGTGTAGGAGAATGCCAGGGAGGGAAGACAGGAGTGGGTGGGTAGGTAGGGGAACACCCTCACAGGGGGAAGGGGAACGGGATAGGTGGTTTCCAGAGGGGAGACCTGGAAAGGGGATAACATTTAAAATGTAAATAAAGAAAATATCCAATAAAAGAAGAAAAAAGCTAAAAATAAAAAAGAAAGCAAGGAAGGAAGGAAGGAAGAAAGAAAGAAAGAAAGAAAGAAAGAAAGAAAGAAAGAAAGAAAGAAAGAAAGAAAAAGAAGCCTTGAAGATTGGAATGAGTCTGGCTGAGGCAATGGAAGTGCTATATGTCTCAGAAACGGGGGGTGAGGGGGGCGGGGAGGGGGTGAGCAGAGGAGGTGGAGAATGGGAGAATGGGAAGGGATGAGGTAGGAGAGGTGACTAGTCCTGATAGCCCACCCACTCGAGGCCTACAAGCATGCCTTCACAACACAACACAAAAATGTCTCCAGATATGTCCAGGTGTCTCTTGAGAATAAAAAATCTCCCCCACTCAGAAAAGAAGTTGACCACCCACAGTCACTTCGATGCCTATGGTTTTATACCATGTTAACTCAGAAGGCAGACAGCTGCCACAAACAAGCCTGGGCTGTACAAAATGTGCTCCTATGCAGAAAATATCCTCTGGCCCTACAAGTTCCCACCCACCAAACCTACCCATCTTTGTCTCATCCCTAGTCAATAAAAGAGATCTCAGGACTATAGGGCAGTAGATGTTCATTCAGTAGACAGATGGAGCAGTAAATGCTTAAACGTAGCCCTGCCTCTCCCCTGCCTCTCCCCAAACATGTGCTAATTTAGAAACCACTGGTGATTGCACCTAGCAAAGTTCCTGGGTGGGATAAGACTGTCTGTGTGCTGTATTCCTTCCTAAGTTAGCCTTACCTCTGCTTCCTCCTGCTATAACAAACAGGGTGGTGTAAAGCCTCAGGTATGAGCTCAGCTGGCTGCTAGCTCTGTAGAAATCTGTTGCCTGGGCTCCCATCCATGCCTCATCCTTTTCTATGCATGTTCCCTTCTGGGTCCTCACCTCTTACAAGATTGCCAGTCACAGAATTTAGGACCCTCCTTTCCCCTACCAAGGGAGTCTTTTAGGCATGTTTTCCTTTTACAGAGTCTATGCCTGTTTCCCTTTGGGTAGCAAACCCTCCAGTCCCTGGGCCCAAGGAGTCCACATAATGCATTCCAGCAAGACATAGAACAAAGAAAAGACATTTGTTTCCCTGATGTTTTTTGTTCTGGAGAATCCAAGGGCATCTCTGAAGCTTGAGGGTGTGATATGGGGTCAAGTGTAAGAAGGCAAAAGGTAGGTAGGTTCCTAGCCCCCAACTGCACGACCCAGCCAAAAGCACCAGCTCTACCAAAGCCGAGACCACAGTGCCCCCTATCCACCTGCAGAAACCCAGCGCCTCAGCTCCCTTGTGCTCCCGCAGCTGAGCACAGCGGAGGTGGCTGTAAATGAATTTAGCATCAGCACAGTTATTTAAATTGTTTTAATTAATCACAGATTGCGCAGTAAATGAACCACTAAGTGGAGAGAGTGCACAGGAGCACACGAGAGAGGTTAGGGGAGAAAGGCAGAGTCTACGCGAGGGCTGGAGGCAGAAAGTACATCATGGGCAGCTGAACAGACCCGCAGGAGGGTAGCTACACCCTCCTTGCTCCTTGCCGGGCTCCCGGCACCAACTCTAGGCAAGAGTCATGGAGGCGCTGATGTCCCCACCCAAGTGGAGATGGGAGTGCAGCGATATAGTGCTGGTGGATACCTTCTCCCCTGGATGAAAGAAGAGACCTTAGAGAATTGGTTATGAGAAAAATAGCGAGCATGGAGGGATGACTAACTCAAAATGAACTCTTGCTAGCGTGTTTATGCTCATCATCCGTCGTTTCTTTTTCTCGTATAACGGAGTCTCATATATTCCTGGTAGATCTCAAACTCCCTGTGTAGCCTAGGAAGATCTTGAATTTCTGGTTCTCCTGCTTCTGCCTACAGAGTACAGAAATAACAGACATGTCACCACTTTTTTTTTATGCTGTTCTGGAGACTGAACCCAGGGGTCCTGTATACTCGGCACTCCCACTACCAACTGAACTACATTCCGAGCCCCATCAGTGTTTCATGTGTGGCCTTTGGGAGACGGCACTGCAGTGGATAACCACATGCCCAAGAGCGTTTGGACAGCACACACTGAACTAGATGGTTTGTTTTTTAATGAGGACATAAAATTAGGCAGACAAGGAAGAGGGGTGGATATTGTAGGAGTGGGGGAGGGGTGAATATGATCGAAATATATTGTATGAAATTCCCAAATAATTAATAAAAATTACAATTAAAAACCAATTTGAAGCACTGAGCATCCTCTAGCTAAGGTCAAGAGCTCATGGCAGCATCTTTGCCCTGTGTAATCACCTGTGCATGCATTCTATCTTCGGGATAGGACTTAAGGGACCCCTGAAACCTCCCAGATTCAGGATTCTGTCCTCTGTGGAAGACATTTCCACAACTGTCTAGACCTAGCTTGGTAATCTGTAAAACAGGTTTCTCACATTTTATTCAATTTCACACAGAAACTAGAAAACTGCAGCCCAAAGGCCTGTTTTGACACACAGCCTACAAGTTGAGAATATTCTTCCACATTTTTAAGTTGTCAAAAATAAAAAGAAGAATATTCCATGGCACATAAAAATTATGAAATACAAATTACACAAATAAAATTTGATAGGAATGTCACCAGACTCCTTTAAGCATCGCCAATGGTTCTTTGAGGTTTGGGGCAGAATTAAATGGCTGAAACAGAGGCTGGGCTGCATGAGAACCCTAAAAGCCTTGCTGTCTGACCATGCGGAAGTTTTGATGACAAATCACGTGTGAGGTACCTGTTTTCATGTAACACCAAGAATGAAGACCAATTCGACCACAATGCACCAATGTTTATAGAATATTGCGTTTTTAATTTAGTTTTATTAAAACTTATTTTAGAGGCTGTGAATATGGCTCAGTGGGTAACAGTGCTTGTTCTGCAAGCATGAAGACCTGAGTTCAAATCTCCAGCATCCACATAAGAAGCCAAGTGTGGCTGTGTGTGCCTACTGGGGACAGGGACAGGCAGATTCCAGAAGGTTACTGACCAGCCAAACTAGACAAAGGGTGAACTTCTGGTTCAGTGAGAGACCCAATGTAAGAAAATGTGATAGGGAGTGTTGGTGGAGACATCCATATCTTCCTCTTCACATATGTACACAGGCTAGTACACCTGTTCAATTACATGCATGCACCACATACACACCTACACAAACAACATACACATATTTTTAAGGCAGCTGGGCCAGGCCTAATAGCATACACCTCTAATATCAGCGCTGGAGAATGAGAGGCAGTCAGATCTCTGTGAGTTCAACCTGGTCTACATGGCAAGTTTCAGGTCAGCTAAAGAAGCACAATGAGACCAAGTCTCAACATTTTAAAAAGGCAAGCTTCTCTGAGTTTCAGCCTTATTTTTTAGCTCTTTCCAGACAGCACAGGCTTTCTTGCCTAAATCTACTCCCTGCGTGTTTTACTGCAGGAGACTTGGGAATGGGTGAGTCTGAGTCCAGTCAGGGCCTTACGGCATGTCCTTCATTTGGCACATGCACTTCACCACATCTCACCACCACCCTCTAGCTGAGCACATATTACAGAAGAGAAAACTGTGCACCGAGAGGCAGATGCTGTATTCAAGAGTCCACAGAATGCAGAAGGCATGGGTAAGATTCGCACTCGGGCAACTCTAGTCCCCTTTGATGCCACCTCTGGCTGTGCTCCTTCACTGTGACTGTTCTGATGATCTGTTGAGCTGTGGGGCTGAGGAAGGGGCCTTGTGAGGTCCCTGACTCTCTAAATCTCTTCCTCAGTCCTCCTCTGAGAATATATTGAGGCGGTGGAAAGCCAAATCTGGGGACCAGGGACTTCAAAGGTACCTGAAATCTCCTCTTTGTGTTTGAAAGGCTGGTAGATGGTTACTGGGATGTGCAGGGAACTCTTGGGGACAGGGAAGCTGCAAGACTCCATACCTGTCTGTGGAGAGGAAGACGTTCTTTGCTGAAGTGAGTTGAGCTGAGGTTTTCTTCGCTTACAGACAAAACTTATCCCAAGCAGGGTCTGCAGACCTATAAGCTCCATGAAGATCCATGGGGATCTAGGGAAGTCAGGATTATAAAACTCATGATCCAAAGAGCCCTGGGACCATTTAAAGGTTGTTTTGTTCTATACATGATTTCACTATGTAATCCAGGATGAACTCAAACTCCATTCCCCTGCCTCAGCCTCCAGAGTAATAAGATTGTTAAGTGTGTCACACCCAGAGTGCTAGTAGGCTTTGGTAATCCTGAACTTGGGTCTTCGCAGAAGCAGGGCAGGATCGTACATGTGGAATGAGCTTAGCATTCCACTCAGAACCCACAGCACAGGCTAGAGAGAGGAACACGACTCACAGAGCCACATGCTGCTGATTCTCTGTACCTGTCTTCTCCAACTCAGTTCCCTACACCGCTGAGAAGAGTAAGAAGTCTCTTGTTGGAACTCCAGGCAGGCAGGTACATTCTCCCTTGATAGCTGTCCAGCCCAGTGCCAACCATGCTACATGGCAAAGAGTGATGAGAGCTGGGGAGCCTTCATTTAGTCCACGATGCTGCAAAAAGCCTCACCCTCCCCAGCACCTGCTCCAGATCCCAGAACACCCACAGCTGCTTCCCTTCCTAAAGCTAGCATCTCAAACCCCTCCCATATTCCACAGGCTGCTCCTGGAACTAAAGGAGCAGCCAGAAATGATAGACTGGACTGACACGATTGTGTGCTTCTGTGAGACAGACACACAAGGAAGAGCTCATGTGACAATGGAGGCTGAGCTGGGAGTGATAGACACACAAGCCTAGGAGAATCCAGGCTTGCAGGCAACATCAGAGCCTATGGAAGGGACAGTAACAGGGGTTTCTTAGAGACCTGCTGCGCTCTGAAGATCTGTGCCCCTAAACTCACTGAAATTTAGTTCCCTGTGCATCAATCAGCGTTGGAACACTTGCCAGTATATTAGCACTATTTGAGAGAGGACTTTGGGGAGTGAATTCGCTCTCTCTTCTGCTCCTCTACCAAGTGAGGACTGTGAACACTAAAGTTACATTTTAAGTTTAATTACTGTGCTTGAGAGCTATAAAACTAAAATGTCTCAGACCTGTAAGCCCCACTTGCAAAAACTAAAAAAAAAAAAAAATCATTCCTGTGGTTTTAAGACACAATGCTTAGTGGCCATCTGGTTCAACAGCCCCTAGAAGTTAAGACCCAGCAAATAGAGAAACATGCTGGCCACCCTGGGTACAGAATAATGTATTGACCAGTGCATGAAAGGGTGCCATGAAGTTTGGGCTGGAATTTGAGCCATAGTGTGCTACTATATGAACAGTGTCATTGGCATCCCATGGGGCTCACTCTTGGCTACTTTCAGAGCCACCAAGGTGTGGAAAGTCTTCTTCCCCACTTTACACAGGGACACTGAAGCTCAGAGCAAGGGCCAAGCCAGGAGCTCCGCCTCAAAAGCCAGGAATCTGTGTTCTGAGGACAGCTCTTAGGCGGCAGCACCTCGGACAGCGCCTCCACAGCTTCAAAAGACCCAGGTAGGTCTCCCTCCACTCTACAAGATGCCCCACACACATTCTTCAAGTAAACTCCTACCCTTAGTAGTCAGTGGTCTGCAGAGACTTATTTGCACTCTCCTGAGTTCAGTGCTCCCACAGCGCATGACGTTAGCATGAAGACCCCACACAATAGAGGAAACTGAATCTCCAAGTTCCCTAGATCTCTGCGTGTCCTTACCTGGGCCCTTAGAGGCAAAAACACACCAAGACTTCCACCTGTGACTTCAGACTAGTACGCTTGCCTACTGCCTTTCCACCCCCCCTCCCGACTAAGGCTTCCCACCCAAGCTGTCACCACAAAGAAGGATGTAAAAAACACTCCATTGATAGTAGCATCTGAGCAAAGCTGGAGTGAGCATCTAGAGTCTCCCTGCCTAGGCCATTCTTTTGAAGATAAGGAAATCTGAGGCCCAGAGAGGAAGGGTGGGAGGGAGGGAGAATTAAGCATTGCCACACAACTTGGGAAGCCTGGGTCCCTTGTCTCACAGAATCTGATACTTTTCCCTCTAACTCACAGCTACCTTATGGATGCCGGGGCCCAGTCAGAAGATTAAAGTATCAGGAATTTAACATTGGGAAGTATCGACTAGCCAGCAGCCAGAAGAGGATTAACAACTAAGAATACAGAGCAGAAATAGCTGATGGAAAATGCAGATTCTACCAAATAGTGCTGAGGCAGAAAAGGGAAGGTATACATTTCGAAAATACTCCATCCCACCACAAACCAGGTTCAGGCCTCCCTGGAAAGAGTGAGTTCAACATATCAACCTGGTGATGGTCCAGTTAGGATTCACTTGCTGGTTGCTGTTGCCTCAACCAAGCAGTCCAGACTAGGTGACTTATGCTTAGTACACAGAGTACAGGATGAGTGACATGATTGGCCCATGTCTAGAATGGAATCTGGGAAGTCCAAGATGAAAATGGCATCAAGTTCAATGTGTGAGGAGGGCTGCCCTCTATTTTTAAGGTGTCTTAACTGAGGGACTCTGAATTTTTTAAATGTTTCATCAAGTCTGGTAGAGGGGCACTGGATGCTCTTTCAGAGCACCCACATTTGGTTCCCTGAAGTCACATGGAGGCTCACAACTTTCTATTACCTCTTGTTCTGGCGGATCTGACACCCTCTGTGTCCTCCACCAGCACCAGGCACTCATGTGGTGGAGCTGTACATACAGGCAAAACATCTCACATAAAATAAATTTTAATTTAAAATAAAATGTTTTAAAGAAGGATGATAGTGCATGGGGGAGGGGAAGAAAAGAGGGGCTTATTTAGTCCCTCCATCCCTTTTACAAGCTTGCTGGGCGACTTAGTCTGCCCTTACAACTTAATCACCTCCATATTATTACATTATCGATTAAGTTCAACTTGAATATAGGGGACACATTCCGGTCTCAGTAGGCAGAACCACCCCTTGAGCTGAGTCTCCCCCAAATCTCTAGGCTAGTACTGAAGCACCGGCTCACAGCCAACTCTAAGAGCAAGAAAGCACAGCAGGATCCTACAGTGCCCTCTGCAGGTCAGAGTTAACATTGCATTCACTAGTAAAGAAATATTTCCTGCCCTGAGCAGAGAAAGGATGGATGTGTGAGAATCTGCACACATATAACCCACTGCGGCCAGAGAAAACAGAAGATTCCCAGAATGATGCTCAGAATCGTCCACTGCTCAGGCCCCCTGCCTTGTCAGACCTTTATTTCCTCAGTTGGTTGTTCCATGAATACTGTACAAACTCCTAATGAGACAAGCTATTCTAAGCCTGCCCCTGCCTGATCTGCACACAGCATTATGCCCCCTCCTTATCTAAAAGCATAGTTTTGACTCCTGCTCTGGTCTTGTCTCTGTGCTTAGATCTCATCTTAGTCCTTATAACTCAACTAATCTTGGGTGGTGACTCAGCAAAGGAAGCACAAATGTGCCCATTTCATAGACGTGGAAGCTGAGGTTCCCAGGGCTGAGGCAACCTGCATGAGTTTCTCAGGTTTTACAAGGAGAGCAGAATGCATAATCTCCCTCCTTACTCCTCTCTGCACTTTTACGGCTGGCAGACGATGGCAAAACTCACCACCCACAAGGTTCTTGGCCATGTCACAGTCAGGAAGGGCCATGCTGTGCATGCCAGCCTGTGAAATGCTTCTCATGACCACTTTGCTCCAGTCTTTTCGGAATCTGCTATCTTGTAGCTCCAGCACAGTGTGGCTCCAACCAAGTGCCTGGGGACCACTGTCCCTGGGGCCCAGTTTGAGTATTAGAGTGTTTCGGGGTTAAAAGACAAAATTCAAATAATTTACATTTTAAGATATTCCAAAGACATCCCCACAGAGCTGCATGCTGAATAAGGAAAAAAAAAAACCCTCAAGGTGAACAAAGCTGCCTGAAGAAGCATCCTGACTCTGTCCCTCCCTTCAGCTGGGTTCTGAAGGACACGGAGATTCCTTTAAAGTTGATAGGCATTTCATATCCTGCAGAATTCATTTGGACCCCAAGTTCATTTCCCACAGCTATAAAAGAGTCACCTAAGGTGGGGAATCAGATGGAACAGAGGGGACAAAGGGGACAGAGGCAGATCAGGTGTCTGAAGAATAAGGACAGAAGTCAAAGTAGGTCCTCTGTCAAGGCCTGTCCGCTAAGGCTTGGCCCTGTACTCTCCTACATGTGGACTCTCTGCTCTGCATCCCACCCATTCCCTCTCTCCTAGATTGCCTTAGACCACAAAGATCATATGCGAACCACAGCTTTAGCAGAGAGAATCAGCTAGAATCCACTCCGTCAGCCTGAAAAACTCTGTGCCCTCAGTGTAACAATGGCCCTGGAAAAGCCACGGGCCCCAAACATACAGCTACAGCTCCAAACCCTCAAGGTGAGAATGAAATCATCACTAATGACGTCAGGCAAGGCCTCAGGAAGGATGGTGTGTGGCCTGGCCCTCCAGATTGTTTCACCTACGCAGGTTGCACGCAGGACCCCTTCTTAATACACTCTGGTAGAGCCAATAGCTCAGCCTTTCTGGGCTCACCTAGGAGGTGACTGAGCGGGCCTCAGCAATTCTGAGCATGTGTGGGCCAGTGCTGCAGGCACACCTCTTCTTTATTCCCTATTAGCCTGTAATGGGATACATAGTGTGTAATAAGTACATGAATCAAACAAGAAACACACTCTCCTTCCATTCCCAAGGCTCTACTGGAAACCTTACTCCATCCCTCTGCCTTGGCCAGCTCTTCTCCATCTGGTCCACCTGACGTTTCTGAGCCTGACAGAACAGAGACTGGAGAGTGACATGTTCTCAGGGTTTTGTAAGTGACATGGATCAAATCATCTGAAGAGCCATCCTCCTTTCACCCTGGAAAAACAATCTCTTTCCAAGAGTAAGGGCTTGGAAGACCCAAGCAGTGGCCCATGGGGCAGACACATTGGCTGGGAATGTCCTGGAAATTTCATCCCCACAGGGCCCACCTCTCACAGCCTGCCCCCTGGCTGCCTTCCTCAATAATCCTCCCTAGACCCACACACTCTCTAGTGCATCTTTCCTACTAGGGAGGAGGCCCTGCAGGCTAGTACAACCAGACCGACACACCCAATTATCTAGATCTGGGTGCCAAGGCCACCAGATATCACTCTATGCCTCAGCTTCCTCAGGACTTGCCAGTGTCTTCATCCCTGCTGTATGGTAGAAATTCCTTAATTCTCTCCTTGGAAACATGGCCCAAGATGGGAGTGGACTGCAGCTAAATTGATGTCTTGATCCCCTCTGCTACTTCTGGACCCCAACCCTAGCTCTGCCATGCCCAGTCCCCAAGACTGGCTTTCCATTCTTTAGAAAAATGAACTCAAACTACAGCCTCGGCACTTAGTTCGGCCAACTGCAAAAGCACCCATCCCTTGAGGAGCTATCATGTAACATCTTGGTTCCATGACCTTACATTGACCTTAGTAAGTATAAAAGTTCCAAATGGAAGGACTCCAAAAGATGGCGCAATGGACAAAGCACTTGCCTTGATAACACAAAGACCTAGCTAGGTTCAAACACATGTTTTTATAAAGAATCTGGCATGGCAGCATGTGCTTTTAATCCCAGTGCTGAGAAAGCAGAAACAGGTCCTTAAGATGGCCCTTAAACTCAGTGGTCATCCAGCCTAGCCTACTTGGTGAGCAGCAAGCCAGGGAGAGACTTTGTCTCCAGAAAAAAAGAAAAAAAAAGATGGATGCCACCTAGGTTAAAACTCAACATTGTCCTCTGACCTTCACCCACACAAGTGGAGTGATCAGCTCCCTCAAATGCCTGACTCCCTATTTAGCTCCACCTTCTATGTGCCTAATGAGACCACTGGGTCACTCACAAGTCAGATGCATTCACAGTGGGACACAAAACTGCCAGGATGCCATGTATATGAAGTATAGTTTCATTCCACCTGAAGATTCATATCTTGCAAAGATGGCAGCTACTCCTGAGATAATGGAAGTGTGTCTCAGTGCGCTTCAAGTCCTGAACAGCCCTGCTGAGATGTGACGTCATAGACAAGTTACTTGCCTTCTCTGTGCCTCCAACTCCTTCTGACATGAACAATAACATAATCTACAATGTACAGTTGTCATGGAAAAAAAGAAATCATAAACACTCATAGAGATCCTGGGCCATGGTGAGTTCTCAGAAAATGTTACTTATTAGTGGCTGTGGAAAGGGTCTGGCCCTCAGTAACTAAGGGGGATCCCATGAGGGGAATAAATAAAGACCTCAGAGAATCATATAAATACCAATGCTCTAAGCGAGGCCTTCAGGGAAACTTATGAAGTCCATCAACATTCTGCAAAAATGACCCTGTTTCTGCTTCATCTATTACAATCTAATATGAGAAATGTGTCCTAACATGGCATTGTATCATCTTGTCCAAAAAATTTCACCAGAAACAAAAATGTGGTTCCATCTTTGTCTACACACAAAAAGTACAGTTAACTATAATGAAATACTGTTAAACAGAAGATATAATTAATGTACTTTAGTTTTTATTTGAAGGATAAGGTGGTCTGATCCAATATAAGGATGGGCATAAAGGGCTGACACTGGCTAAACAGAACTCCCACTCACATAGGTGATTCAAAGCTTATAGCACAAATGCATTGATATCTCTGTGCTCAGAAAGAAAAACTAAGTCAGGGAAGACTCATGCAGCCTCTTCATGTTTCTGTGTATGTGTGTATGCATGAGTGTGTGCATAAACGTTGGTGGGTGTGAGTGCGTGTATGAGTGCATGTGTAGGTAGGTGTGTGCTCGAGAGTCCATGTGTGTGTGCATGTGTGTGTGTGTATGGGTATGTGTGTGAGTGTGTGTGTGTGCGTGTGTGTTTGTGTGTGTGATTATGTGTATGAGTGCATGTGTATATATATGTGTGTATATGTATGGATATGTATGAGTCTATGTGTGTATGTGTGTGAGTGTGTGTATGTGTGTGTGAGTGCATGTGTGAGTATACATATATGTGTGTGCATGTGTATGTATGTGTGAATCTGTGTGTATGTACATGTGTGTGAGTCTGTGTGTGAGTCTGTGAGGGTGAGTGTGTGTGTGAGTGTGTGTGTGAGTGTGTGTGTGAATGAATGTGTGAGTGTATGTATGAATGAGTGTGTGTGTGTAAATGAGTGTGTGAGTGTGTGGAGAGTGTGTGTGAGTGTGTGTGTATGAGTGAGTGAGTATGAATGAGTGTGTGTGAATGTATTTGAGTGTGCGTGAGGGTATTTGAGTGTGTGTGAGTGTATTGGAGTGTATGTGTGAATGTGTGTGTGAATGAATGTGTGAGTGTATGTATGAATGAGTGTGTGTGTGAATGAGTGTGTGAGTGTGTGGAGTGTGTGTGTGAGAGTGTGTCTGTGTGTGAGTGAGTATGAATGAGCGTGTGTGAGTGTATTTGAGTGTATGTGTGAGTGTGTGTGTGAATGAATGTGTGAGTATATGTATGAATGAGTGTGTGTGTGAATGAGTGTGTGAGTATGTGGAGTGTGTGTGTGAGAGTATGTCTGTGTGTGAGTGAGTATGAATGAGCGTGTGTGAGTGTATTTGAGTGTATGTGTGAGTGTGTGTGAATGAATGTGTGAGTGTATGTATGAATGAGTGTGTGTGAATGAGTGTGTGAGTGTGTAGAGAGTGTGTATGAGTGTGTGTGAGTCAGTATGAATGAGTATGTGAGTGTGTGTGAGTGAGCATGAATGAGTGTGTAAGTGTGTGTGAGTGAGTATGAATGAGTGTGTGAGTGTTTGTGAGTGTATTTCAGTGTGTGTGAGTGTATTATGAATGAGTGTGTGTGTGAATGAGTGTGTGAGTGTGTGTGAGTGTGTGTGAGTGTGTGTGAGTGTATTTGAGTGTGTGTGAGTGTATTTGAGTGTGTGTGAGTGTATTTGAGTATATGTGTGAGTGTGTGGGTGAATGACTGTATTTATGAGTGAGTGTGAGGGGGCAGAGGCTGATATTAGGTGTCCTCATCAATCATTCTGTTTTAAGACAGTGTCTCTCACTAAACCTGGAACTCAATTAGACCAGACCTAGCTGTCTTGCATGACTCCAGGGTCCTCCCATCTCTGCCTCCTCAGTGCTGGGATTACAGGTCTGTGCCCACAATGTCTGGCTTTTAACATAGCTTCTGGGAATAGAACTCAGGCCATCATGCGTGCACAGAAACCACTTAACTCACGGAGCCGTCTCCCAGCCCAAATTCCTATGTTTGATTAATAAGTATTTATTGTGCCGAAGGATGCACTGGGGACACAAGGGTAAGTAAACAGACAAAAAAGAAAAGGGAAAAAGACAAAGCCTTCTGGTAGGCTTCCAGTCCAATCTGGGGAGGGAAGGCAGGGAAGAAGCCCTAAGCCACAGAGCTTCCAGTCCAATCTGGGGAGGGAAGGCAGGGAAGAAGCCCTAAGCCACAGACATGCTCAGTATTAGGTGAGGAGTTCAGTGAGGAAGAAAAGGAGACACCGGGTGTCAGAGCCAGGGTGAGCCTGGATATCTGTCTGAGATGGTGGAAGTCCTGACGCTCTGTCAGGACAAGCACTCAGACAGAGGGAACAACATACGAGGATAACGGAGGGGGAGCACAAAGCTGCTAGAGGAGAGGGGGTTCCCGAGCCTGGCAGGCCATTAGTTATCATCTGGGCTCATGGGAACACAGTGGCTCTTGAGCAGAAGCAGCCAGATACCACCTGCTGGAAATGAAGGGTGGGGAGCCAAAGGACCGACCGCTGTCTGTGACAGGGTTGAGCAGGGCCCACAGTCGTGGTGGTAGGAGGTGGGGTAGAACCACGTGAATCTGACAGTCTAGAAGGATTTGCTGGTGACAGGTGTGTGGGTGGCAAGAGAGGAGTTGGGGCTAATGCAGATAGCTTCTGTCTAAACCAAGCCAGGCTCAGGCCTTCAGGCTTAGGATAATTCTTGAAAACTGGGGGCTGCTGCCCAAATAAGCCAGTGTAGTTGGCATGGTGCCCACCACACCGAAACATGGGAATATACTAACTCATGCTTCAGTTGGGCCTCAGTGCATGCCAAGGACTGTGCTCTGTTCATGCACACATAAGATCACCACACAGGTCTGTGACCTGTGGACTGTTTATCTACTGAAGACATGAGGAAGCTGAGTCATGAGATATAATAATGATTAAAAAAAAATCTCGATGGGCAGTGGTGGTGCGTGCCTTTAATCCCAGCACTTGGAAGGCAGAGGCAGGCAGATTTCTAAAGCTAGCCTGATCTACAGAGTGAGTTCCAGGACAGCCAGGGCTATACAGAGAAACCCTGTCTTTAAAAAAAAAAAAATCTCAGATTCAGTAAGTGGCAAGATCAAGAGAGGAAGCTGAAACTGTCCTACATGAACCACCAGTATCCTTGACAATTGCCTCTGTGTGTCTGTTCTGTAGGGGAGGTGGCCTCAGGGTCCCCCAACTATGGCAGTCTGTGTCACAGAATCAAAGGTGAGAGACCCTTTGCTGTGGATCTTGGCCTTCCCACAGCTGACCCTAGGCCTTGGGAAACTTCTTTCTGAGGTCTGCCACTCCTGTATGGGCTAGAAGGGCCCTCAAGGTCCTTCTATGGAATACTATCATTTCAAGAACAGTTCAGCAGGACCAAAGGACCCTCCCAGTGTCCATTCAAAGAAAAGTTGCATCACCATCTCTGAGAAGCCCTGCCAAGATGCCTCGGGTTCAACTTGTGTCATGTAGGGTTCAGCAGCAGCTTATAAAAGGAGAAACTGAGATACACAATGTTTCCATAACGTGCCTAAGTTCCACTGGCTCCTCTCTTTCCTGTGTGGCTTTGGATAAGGTGCTTATCCCATCTGGTCTTACAAAGTTATTCTACCACTAACATGCCCTAGTCATCTGCTCTGAAAAGTGGGGTTCCTGGCACATACAAATACTCAAAAACAGCCAAGATTTTTGTGGTTTTCTTTTTAAATTATCATCACCTTCATCCTTACTAGGTATACCTGGTGTACTATGTATATATAAATATACTATGTATACCTATAGCACCTGTCCAAAGAGCTAAGGGATCTCACTACAGATTCAAAAAGACTGGCATAGAAGAATGAATATAGAAATGAATGAATGAATGAATGAACATGTCACCCAGGAAAAGTGCTAGAATGAAGAAGAGGGCACAGAGGTATGAAGTATGCTTAAGTCATAGGTTGGGGACAGAGGGAGCTGGTGGATATATAAAAAATGAGGCTGTGTCACCACAGCCACATAATCTGCCACTCAGCTGCTATTTCCCTTTACTTCCAGAGTATGAATCGGAGAGCTGTTTGCATATCAATGCATGGTGATGCTGGTGAAAATGTCAATGGATCATAATTGGTCCATAAATGGACCTCCCAGCACAAGTTATCCACCTAAAACCCCAGGGATGCGTTATAATCTTTCTAATTTATGGCTCATTTGAGAACTCATCACAGACAACAAACCTAATAAACCATAGGTTAAAAGGACTCCAGACAGAAGAGTGTGGGGCCTCCCACGTGATGGGGTGGCAGCCGCTGAACCTTTGAGATAATCATAGCAACTGTCACTAGGGAGACAGCTGCAAGAAGGTCTGGAGTCATCATGGTGACAGCTGGACACAAATGGCCCTTCCTGTCTCCGCCGGGGCTGGAGCAGAAGCGCATGTCTGGGTCATGTACTGACTTGGTTGTTCACTGGCTCTGTTGGCACTGCGTTTTGTCTCAGGTTACATGAGATACATCTGGGCAATCACTGCCTTTAGTGCCATTCCACAGATGAGATGACAATAATGTGGGTACATTTTAGTCCCAGGTTCAACAAGTTCCACTCCACAGAGCTGAAAACTGAGACTTAGTGATCTATACAGATGAGCACGTGAAAAGCACACACACACACACACACACACATACACACACACAAACACACACTCACAAACACACACACACATACACACACAAACATATACACACACATACACACATACACACACACATATACACACACAAACACACACTCACAAACACACACACACATACACACACATATACACACACATATACACACACACACAAACACACACACACATACACACACACACACATTCATTTACATGTGGTTCTTTTCTTGCCTAGACTGCATCCCTTCAGGCTCACCAGCTTGCATCTGGAAATTACATATGGAAAACTCTGTGGTCACACTTTAGCCAGAGGTGTGCTAGCCCACAGCACAACTCTTCTTATTAGAACCTTGTGTTTACTTCCTGCTAACATGACTCCAGGCAGGAAATCTGCGGGCCTGGCCCCAGCACCCCAAGCCCACTAGTTGCTTCATTTGGCAAATAGATCATTGGGTTCTTTACACAGCATCTACTTTTCCTTGAAAAAGCTAGAAGATTTTGAATATATTCAACCCAGCACACCTTTTAAAGGAAAGAACTGATAAATGTCATGGTGAAGAAAGGAGCTGACAGGACAAAGTTCAGCTTACAAGAGGCCAGAGGCTGATGGCAGGTACCTTCTTCCTCCTGTCCTGAACACAGCCAGGCTCATCAGCCACCCTCTGTCACTCTCCACTCTGTTTTTGCAGACAGAATCTCTCACTGAACCTGGAGCTTTCCATTTTGTCAAGACTGGCTGGCCAGCAACTCCAAGGAATTCTGTCTCTACCAGTCCAGACATGTATTACAGGCCCATGCAGACACACCCACTACTATGAGCATGCCTTTAGAGATACCTGTGGGGATGTTCAAGAAACAAATCTATGTGACAATCCATTTGGAAAGACCTGTGTGTCGTTCCTTTGAGAAGACCACGGGGATCCCATGAGAATAGCTGCAGGGAATCTGTGGAAACTCCTGTGGAAAGCCTGCTGAATATGTGGAAGGATGGTTATTGGGAGTAGGGCTGGGGAGCTGGCTAGGTCAGTGATGTGTTTGCTATAAGCAGAAATGTGAGTTCGGACCTCCAGCACCCATATAGAGAGCCAGGCATGGTAGTACAAGCGAGGGATCCTAGCACTGAGGAGGCAAATACAGGAATATTGCTGGGGTCTGCTGGCCACCTTGTCCAGTCAAACTAGTGACCTCCAGTTTCAATGATATGCCCTGCCTAAAGTGGGGAGAAGATACTTAACATCAACCCCCGCCTCTCCCCCTCAATATCTCTCTCTCTCTCTCTCTCTCTCTCTCTCTCTCTCTCTCTCTCTCTCTCTCTCTCTCTCTCTCACACACACACACACACACACACACACACACACACACACACTACTTATGAGAACACCTATAAAAATTCCTTTGAGAATAAGTTGGGAAACATGACCACACCCTCAAGAATCTGTGGATGTCTGGGAAATATCTTCAGGGATATCAGCAAGAAAGCACATGAAATGACTGGGAGCAACCCTACTGGACTGCCTGTGGAAAAGTTTACTGGAATATCCGTGAGAGTGCATGTGTGGGCACCTGAGGAAAGATGTTTTCCTTGATATCATTACTATGGGTTTGATCTCAAAAGAAACAATGTGGCAGGCCATCTAGCTCAGTCATAATAATTTCAACTTAAATGTTTTTCAAAGTACATCTTACTAATCTCCCAAGAAGGACTTACAAAAACCCAAGTACTGTACCCGTTAGATGCCTAATGTTAAGCAAATATAGCCTCCTGGTGAGTCCCCTGGCTGGCTTAGCAGGAAAATGTAACCTAAATGGCTAAATGAGTTAAGGCAATTGAAGGTTGTTGAATAAAAGCCAACTCAATGTTGGAGGACATCAGCCAAAAATGACAATCAGGGGGTTTAGGGCAACTCATTGTGAGCCACATTTCCTTTTAAACTAATGAGGCTATTCCTGGTTTGCAACAATAAAACCATGTCATCTGCATAGAAAAGACCTCTAGTTTCCTGTTCCCCACAGCAAAGAGTTATTCATTCAGCTGATCCAAAAGTCTTTCAAGCCATAAAAGACCCATTAAAGGGGGCAGAGACCTGAGCTCTGGTGCTGGGGCTGAAACTGTTATCTGGTTCTTGGTGACTCTGCTCCTACCCACCCTGGCCTCACAGTGAGTTCAAGTTCTGCATAAGCACCCAGGGCCAGGTGAGGACTAACCCAGCTCCTGTACCTCAGCCTAGAATTATTTTCTCTCTATTGAGTCAAAGCCCAAAATCAGTCATGGCGTTGTGATTCTTATATTATTCCTGACAAATTTTTGCACAAGTGGTATGAATACAAGTGTCAGTGGTGTGGAATAAATGTGCCTGAAATCCAGGGGTTTCTCTTACAAAATATCAGCCTGCAAAGTCCAGACTTTAATTTTAAGCAGGGAAAAATCGACAGGTAACTTAGTTGGAATGCCAAGTAACCCAATAAGTCTATCATTTGTGGAGCAACAGCGGGTGGAAGGTGAAAAAACAGTCCTTTACAAATGGGATTATCTGTACTTGGGGTCCATCCACACAAGACCACACTGAGTGAATGACACTGGAAATCTGGTTCTTGCAAGCCAAGACGTGCTCTAAGTGCAAGCTACACATCAGATTGCAAATTCATCATGAAAACACAAGGTCAACCTTCCATTCAAAAATTTCATCTGGAAGGCCAGCAAGATGACTCAGAGAGCAAAGGCACCTGATTAGAGATACAGACCTCATCACCTAAGTTTGATGACCTAGTTCCCACGTGACGGTAGAAGGAAAGAACCAACTCCACAAAATTGTCCGCTGCCCTTCATACACATGCATAACACACATGGGTGCATGCACACATACACACACATTTAATACTAATAAATAATTTATGTAAAATTACATTGATTATACACTGAAATAGTAATATTTGGGTCTTTTATGTAAATATAATGCAGTAGTCAATGCCTTACTTGATGTCTATATTGCTATAACAGAATTTCTGAGACTGAGTATATATAAAGGAGAGACTTTGGGCTCAGTGGTTTAGAGACCCCCATCTTGTTGGCCTCGACTGAGAGCCATCAGACTGCATCACAAATGGATGTATGGTGTCATGTGATGAGACAGAGAGTATCACATGAAAAGAGAGAAAGCAGGAATGCAAAACAAGAGACCCAAGCTCATTTTAGAGCCATCTGCTCTCATGCTACCTTACCCAGCCCTGAGAAGCAAGCGTTAGTCCCTTCTAAGGATAATGACTTTGGTAACCTAACCCCACTAAACCACACCTCTTACAGGTTCCATTGTATTCAGAACCAAGTCTCCAGTACATGAGCTTTTGGGAGACAAACCAGGTCCAAACCACAGAATATCCAAACTGTTACCAACTTTTTTGACTTTTTTACTTTTGTTTAAGGACTAGAGATTTGGAAATTATTTGCATGCACATTGTAGCACCCATAGCCTCAAAAGAATAAAATAAAATAGCTAAGAATAGACTTAATCAAGGATGTGAAGTACTTCTACAATGAAAACCAAGAAAGAAATAGAAAAATACACTATAATATAGAAAAACTCAAAAACAAACAAACAAACAAACAAACAAACCTGCCAGGCAGTGGTGGTGCATGCCTTTAATTCCAGCACTTAGGAGGCAGATTCAGGCAGATTTCTGAGTTCGAGGCCAGCCTGGTCTACAGAGTAAGTTCCAGGACAGTCAGGGCTACACAGAGAAACCCTGTCTTTAAAAACCAAAAAAGAAAAAAGAAAAAGAAAAGAAAAGAAAGAAAAACTGCCCAAACATATGGCTGAGCATAATATTATGACATGGCTACGTTTCTAAGGATAATCTACATATGCAATACAATCACCATCAAAATTCCAATGGCAGTCTTCACAGAACAAGAGAAAACAATCCTAAATTCACATAGAACCACAAAATACCTCAAAGAGTCAAAGCTTTCTGAAGCAGAAGAAACAATGCTAAACTATTACAATACCTGCTTTCAAACTATTCTGCAGTCAGAGGAACAAACCCATCAGGGCAATAGAGCAAAACAGAGACACAAACCAAAAACACAAAAGCAAAAGGAAAAGCCAGAAATAAACCCAGACATCTACAGCCACATGCTTCCTAACAAAGATGCTAAGAACATATGTCAGAGAAAAGATGACCTCTCTAACAAGGCTGCTTGGGGAAATGGATACCAGTAAGTAGATGGGCCAGATCGGTGTCTCTGGTCACTCTAGTTTCCCTTTTGTTGTCATGATAAAAACACTCTGATCAAAATCCACGTAGGAGAGGGAAGGGTTTATTTGGCTTACACTCCCTCATCACATGACCCTAGGCTCAGTCAAATTGACAGTTAGAGCTATCTAGGATACTTACCTGTCCAAAAATCAATGCCAAACTGATCAAACACATCAGTATTGAAGCCTTGAAACTACTAAGGGAACACACCTCAAGAAAGAGGCACAGGCAATGAATTTCTGAAAAAGACTTCAGTAAGAAATAATCCTAATAACTGACAAGTGGGATTACATGACATTAAAAAGACTGCACATAATAAAAAAACAATCAAGAGTGGAAAACTAGCTTACACAACAGAGAAAAGTCTACTTATAGATACTTATCTAACAGGGAACTAATATCCAAAGTATATAATGAACTCAAAAAATTAAATACCAACAATATAAATTCTCCACCTAGTAAGTAAATACATTAGATGAACTGACAGCTCTCAAAAGTAGAAACAGCCAGTGAGCACATGAAAGGATGGGCAATAGTCTGAACCCAAAAGGAGATGCAAATCCAAACTCTCCCTTACCCAAGTCAAACCTACCTCACATGAGCTGGAATGGCTACTGTCAAGAAAGCAAGGACAAGAAGGAAGGAAACTCTCTCCATGCTGATAAGTGTGTAAAGCATCGAAGCTATTCTGAAAATCAGTATAGAGTCCGCTCAAACACCTAAAACTAGATATGGACCATCTATCATACACCATTGCACAATACACAGACTTGTGTAACCATGACTCCTATGGCTCCATCCACAACAGCCAAGATACTTAATTGGCATAGGTGTCCATCAGTGAATGAATAGATGAAGAAATGTGATGTGCCACACAAAGTGGAATATACTCAGTTGTGTAAAAGAATGGGGATTGTGCCGTTCACAAGGAAATGGATATAACTGGAGATCACCATGTTAAGCAAAGTAAGTCAGACTCAGATGAACATAACATGATTCCTTTCATCCATAGAATCTAGGTTCCAAGTAGAAAGGGGACTATGTCAGCAGAGGCGACCAGCAGAAGGAGGGGCTGACAACTGGGGGAGGATGGGTGAATATAATCAAAGTACATCGTATACATGTAGGAAAGAATACTGAAGGAAAGTTTTATAAAAAAGATATACCAATTAAAATATACCTTAGCTTGGAAAAGTATAGTATATTCTTTAAAATCTCTAGAAATCAGTTCTAAAGATTCTTTTTTTATTTATTTTTATTAGTTATTTACATGTCATATGGTTTCTCCTTTCCCAGTTTGCCCTCCAAAAACAAGCAAAGAAACAAAAACAACAAGAACAAACCCCTGTTGCCTCCTCCTTCCCCATGCTTGTCACCCTACCCTCTCCCACTTATTGGCCCTGGCATTCCCCTACACTGGGGCACAGAATCTTCACGGGGCCAAGGGCCTCTCCTCCCACTGATGATCAACTTTACAATCCTCTACTATACACATGCTGCCAGAACAATCAGACCCACCATGTGCAGTCCTTGGTTTGTGGTTGAGTCCCTGGGAGCTCAGAGGGTACTAGTTAGTTCATATTGTTGTTCATCCTAAGGGGCTGCAAACCCTTCAGCTCCTTGTGTGCTTTCTCTAACTCCTTCATTGGGGACCCTGTACTCAGTCCAATGAATGGCTGTGAACCTCTACATCTGTGTTAGTCAGGTACTGTCAGAGCCTCTCAAAAGATAGCTATATTAGGCTGGCTTGTCCTTCCTTCAGTCTCTGCTCCATAGTTAGTCTCTGCAACTACTTCTATGGGTATTTTGTTCCCCCTTTTAAGAAGGAATTAAATGACCACATTTTTGTCTTCTTTCTTCTTGAGTTTCTTGTGGTTTGTGGGTTGTTCTTCCTGTATTCTGAACTTCTGGACTAATATCCATTTATCAGAGAGTGCATACCATGTGTATTCTTTTGTGATTGGGTTACCTCACTCAGGATGATATTCTCCAGATCCATCCATTTCCCTAAGAATTTCATAAATTCATTTTTTTAAACTTTTATTGCATTATGATGAGAAAAGTTACATGATTTCAATTTATTTGAATTTGTTAACATTTAAAAACATATTTTAATTAAATAGAATTGAATCACATTCTTGTTCCCCTTTTGAACCACCGTTCCTCCCATAGACCCCCCTTTCAATACCTACAATACCTTTTTTGTCGTATTCCTTAAAATTTATAAAATATTATAACAATAAAAGTAAATATTATAAAAGTTGTTTAATATAAAACAACAATCTATTTAACAGCTTATGTAGATGCTCATCTACAGCAATAGTGAAAATACATTTTTCCCAATATAAATTTTAAATAACTC
>NW_022196905.1:213438304-213481675 GCF_008632895.1 Mastomys coucha
CTTGGTTTGTGTTGTTTATTTTCTTACACTTGCCCCCCACCATCTGGTTAACTCTAATGCTACCTGCCTTTGCTAAATCAGACTGGAGCCTGTCCTTCCTGTGATCCTGGTTGTTTCAGAACTCCTCAGAGTCAAGCTATCTCTGTGATCCTGTGGTTCTGGGATCCTGGGATCCTGGGCTTGTTAGATCACCTGGGAGTGGAGCTTCCTCTGGATTTTGTGGGACTGGCTGCGGAGCATGTGCCCAAGGTCTGCTCTGGACCCCAGCCCAGACAGACTGGAAGGAACCCAAGTCACTGGGCTGGCGGAGTTCCTGTGTGCCTAGTCCTGCTGGTCCCAGTTACTCCCAGTGTTGGGGCAAGTCGGTTCCTGCTTACCTCTGATCCTGGGTGTGTCAGAGCACCTGGGAGTGGAGCTTCCTCTGGGTGTTGTGAAATTCATTATTTTTAATAGCTGAGTAGTGCTCCATTGTGTAGATGTACCACAATTTCTGTATCCATTCCTCTGTTGAGGGACATCTGAGCTAAAGATTCTTATAAAAATGCTAAGTGTGTGAGCTGTTTCTATTAGTTCAATTCAGCCTTTCCATATCATACACCTTTCAAAGCATCCTGTCATACACTATAAATATATATAGTTTTGATGTTTTTAATGAAATAAATACTATAAGTCACTTACATACAATAGACCAGTGTACTGGATGACAAGAGAGAAGATAAAAGTCCTGGTCTTCACATGTTCCTATGCCTGGATGAACCCTACTGCACTGCCCACCTACACACTTCACACTGTGAGTTAGTGAGCCCCCTATGTTTAACCTCTAGGGAGTGGGAGTTTGATCACTTGCAGAGCTCAGGCTGAGCCACCCGCCTCCCAACACACACACACACACACAAACACACACACACACACACACACACACACACACACAAGCAGATTGGCTCCACCTCCTGGAGGGCCCAGTGGGTGGGATTACTTGCCCACAACACTGCCCTCAGCCTGGGGTAAATTCAAAGGGCTAAGGCCACTTTCCTTCCTGGGCCACTGTGCGGTGCCTCCCCCTGCTTTGTTCTGCAGTTTTAACACTGGTGATATCTAGGAAAGCCCTCCTCTTACACTACTTGGAGCAGCACCTCAAATCACGTCTAGTTTGGAGTTGCCCAACTCATGAAGAGCTATTGGCTCAGGTAAACCCTTCGCAGTCCTGCTGTGCTCCCACGTACCTTTTACAGTGTGGAGGTCATTGCCGATTTGTTGTCTCTCTATCCTCAAGGCCAACTCCATGAAAACAGGAACCTTATCTTTTTTCACTGTGACTGTCTCTTTCTGCTTACTTTCCTGTCTAACATGCCACCATGGGTGCTTTAGTAATCTTCATTGAGGGGATGGAGACATTATTCAACAGTTAAGAACACTGACTGCGCATTCAGAGGTCCTGAGTTCAATTCCCAGCAACCACATGGTGGCTCACAACCATCTGTAACAGGATCTGATGTCCTCTTCTGGTGTCTGAAGACAGCTACAGTGTACTCATACAAAATAAATAAATAAATAAATAAATAAATAAATCTTTTTTTAAAATCTTTGTTGAGTGCATAAATAGGCAGATGCTGCAGATCTATCTTTCCATCAAGTTCTTCACAAGCACCTCTCCAAACCTCCTCTCACATAATGAAAGCAGAAACACTGTACCTCGTGGGCTCACACAGTCGTGCTCCAAGGCTCCTTCCTGCTCTTGCCACTGTGTGGCCTGCTCATTTTTCAACAACCACATCAGATCCTGTCTCGGAAGGTGAAGGCACTGGAGAGAGAAAGGGAGAGTGGGGCCTCAGAACCCAGCATGGAAGTCCAGCTCTACCCCTTCCTAACTGCAGGGCCCTGGGCAAGTCACAGAAAATCCCAGAAGGTGGGAGTGACGAGAAGGCTCAGTTAGTAAAGTACTTGCCTTATAAGTATGAGGAATTGAGTACAATCCCCAGAACCACATAAAAAGCCAAGCATGGTGATATGCACTTTAACCCCAGCACTGGGAAGGCAGAGGTATGTGGATCCCTCGGGCTCATTGGCCAGCCAGCCTAGCCAATTCAGCAAGTTATATGTCCCTATTAAAGATGCTGTGATGGACAGAGCTTAAGGAATAGCACCCACAATTGATTTCTAGCTTCCATAAGCAGACACTCATGCACACAGGCACATATGCACACTAAAAGACAGAAGCATGGTTGCTTCACTACACAATGAGGCTAACTGCCCTGCTCGGAGCTGGCTTATTTGCTGTGTGTGTTTAGTTAGATAAGACTGAGACAGCTGGGAGGGACTTACTAATGATGGTACTTCCTTTCTTTCCCGCTCCTATTCTTCAAAGCTTCCTTGACCCAAAAGGCCACATAACCTCTTAATTCTCTGCCAATTAAAAAAACAAGGGGAGATTTACCAAAGAATGAAGGCATTTATTGGCTCTGAGGCTGCCAAGCATTGGGCATATGGTACACACTCAGGAGATAGGTAATATACCTACACATGTGAATGATAAAAAGCCTCCAGTCCAGAAGTCAGAACTACGGCTGGTCTTCGAGAGACAGCTTAGAAGACCCAGCATCCAGGTCCGTACCACAGAAGGGTATTTTATTGAGGCTAAAGAGAAATTTCAGTTGAAAAAGTGTTTGCCATAAGAGCATGAACACCTGAGTTCAGATTCCCAGCACCCATGTAAAACTTTGGAGGTGTCTGTCAGCACTCCCCACATTGTGGAGGCAGAGACAGGAGGATGCCTGAGACTTGCTGATTTGTCAGTCTGGCCAAATCAATGAGCTCTAGGTTCAATGAGACACCCTGTCTGAAAAACACCAGATATGGAATTCAGACTTGCAGGTATAGATGCACATACACACACACACACACACACAGAGAGAGAGAGAGAGAGAGAGAGAGAGAGAGAGAGAGAGAGAGAGAGAGAGAGAGAGAGAGAGACCCTCGTGCACATATACAAAAGAAAGGTCTTATCTTTCTTTTCTGGTTTTGTTTCTTTTGTTTTGTTGTTGTTGTTGTTTTGAGACAGGGTCTCTCTATGCAGTTCTGGCTGTTCTGAAAATCACCTTGTAGACCTGGCAGACCTCAAACTCACAGAAATCCACCTGCCTCTGCTGAGTACTAAATGCTGAGATTAAAGGCATTCACCACCATTCCCAGAATAAAAAGGGTACTTTATAGAAAGACAAAAATCAAAGGAATCAAAGAACTAAGCCAGCAGGTATAACAACCATGACCACCTATCTCTCTTCCACTATCAAATTTGAAGGCTGCAGCAGGTGGACACAGGACAGCAACCTAGTGTGAAGGACATGGTTTTAGAGCCAGGTTTAGCTCAGTACTTTCTGCTGGTTAGCCGTGCAGCTTTACTTCTTCTGCTCCACCTCTCTGGGCATATCTCCTCAGCTGTAAAAATGGTGCTGTTGACACCTAACACTTAGGGCTACTGGGAAGCTCTGTCTTCACCCATGACTACCTCTGGCAAGATGCCCTCCTGAATAGAAACATTTTTGGTCAACCACTACTGGGACCAGCTTTTGTAGGACTCTGTCCTTAACCATATTGTATTGTATAGAGAAGGAGACATCATTCAAATTTTGACTGAGTATGAATTCAAAGACTATTAAAATAAACCTTTATTTTCTTTCTGGGCATTTCCTTGTTCTAGATCACTATATGCTGGCAGAGGCTAGAAGAGGGCATCTGATGCCCTGGAGCTGAAGTCACAAATAAGGTTCACCACCAAGTATGTGCTAGGAACCAGACTCAGATCCTCTGCAACAGCTGAGCTGGTTTTTTTGTTTGTTTGTTTGTTGTTTTGGTTTGGTTTTGTGCGGTTTTTTTAAATCGTTATATAAAATCATAGTCACAAAGAAATGATATCATTCCCTTGCAACTGGAAATGGTACATTTGGAAGCAGCTTCTAGGTTTTACTAGTGGCAATTACTTGCTGGGCTCTGTACCACGTGATAAGCTGTATAAGCAACCTGTTCCCAACACTTACTTTCAGTTCAGAATGAAGCAATGGAAACATACATAACACTCTCTTCCTGTGACTTAATTAGGTCAAGATGCATAAATTTAACTGTTGTGTGAGCAAATTGTCCGTTTGTCCAACTTGCTGTTTGTTAACACACCTCTCCTAGATTTCTTTACTTGACCCAAGTGGAACATTAACGTAAAACCAAGATGAGGAGACAGAAACGAACTGCCAATTAATTTCAAACTCAGAAAGTAAATATATGTAAGAAGACCAGACTGGTTGCTATCTGCATGAATTTTTTTCAGGCTTTGAGGAGAGCACTAGGATCCATTCAGAGAAGCAGTCATGTGACTCGGCTGTCTGCAGAGCAGAAGTAGACATCCCATAAACCACGTAGGCTTCTGACTCACTAACACTCTCCACTTTGCTCTCACTCTTCTCTTGGAGCCTACAATCAATTAGAAGAGGGTGGCTTCGCTGCTGGAAAATCCCTGCTTCTTCCAGCTGGAATGAACCTCTGCAGATCACTGCAGAGCCTAATCTCTTCCAGCCAAACCAGAGATTTGGGCACTTCCAGGAGATCTACTCCTGAACAGGACCTCTTTGCCTATTTCCCCATCTCAGGGAAGTCCTCCGACTCAAAGAAAGGGGAACAACTGTGCCTCCCCACAAACCCCCTATGAAGAGGTCTGCATTCTAACGTGAAGTTCACATTCAGTCAGTTAGAGCCGGTCATTCTGTGTTGTAACACCCTGAGGCCTCACAGGACAATCCTTAAATTCCTCCTGTCACTCCATCCCCTGTACCCCTTTGTTCTGAGCCTCCTTTGCTCCACATACCCCACACAGGTTTTAGAATGCCTTCCCTGCTCTAGCCCTGGCAAGCCAAGAAACACACATCTGTGAGGGACTACCCCTGGCTGAGCCTCACCCACTACACCCAGGTTCACCCTAGAAGCCTCTGCGAATCCCACAAATGCTCCTAACTGTTTAAACACATTTTCCTGGGCCTTGGCCGTTCCTCCCCCACCTTCTGCTCTTCTATTCCACCTGGCCATTTCTTCAGCACCACGCCTCTGCAAGGCATCCTGTATCTATCATCCAATCCTGGCTGTTTCCCTCAGCTCTCCACCCAACACCTGCATCCCATCCCATCTCCTGGGGTGGGGACTTGTTTCCCTTATCAGCCCACCCTCCTCCTTGGTTACACATTTCTTTGAGCAGAATTCCTGGCAAGATAGAGCAGTGACTGTCAGCTCCAAGCTCGGAGATTACTGGACAGGGAGTCTTTGGGGCTGTCTCAGAGAAAGGTAAAGGGTGATCAAGCAGGGAAAAAAGTAAAAGAGATCCCAAAAGAAGGAGAAACGGGTGGCTAAAGAATTTAGTATGTGACTGGGATTCAGGAAGAAGAGAACAGAATAAAGCCAACACCAGCCCAGAGAGCACCGGCCTCAGACACAGGCCTAGGGTGAAAGCGATCACGGACCTGGAAGTGACCCAGCATCGGCCTTAACCTCTACCTGAAGATCTGCAGAGGTACAGGAGCCCTGAAAGTCTCATTCTTGAGACTGGAAGCTGAATTGAGGAAGCCTAGAAGGGCCTCTGAGAAGACCCTTTTAGCCACAAAGAGGCTCAGGGTTCACTTGGCCAGCTAGGGCCCATAGGTGGCAGCCTAGCCTCCCGGGAACTGCCTAAGGCCAGCAGGAAGGGGACACAAGTCAGAGAGAGGACAAAGGTGGACGCTGACTCCAAATCTCTAAAGAGTGACCTCATCCCATCAATTCTGCCTGCTTTCTCTTTGTTTTCTGGAGCAGTGAGCTCCCGGGTTCTTGTCTAGGCTGGGGACTCTGAAAGACTCCCTCTCAAAGAAGACCCTCTCTGGAAAATTGAACCTCCATTTGGTGACAATTATAGACCTGTGGATACAGGAAAAGCACCTACCAGCTCTTCTGCTGGAAGCCATCTCCTAGTCTTGGAGGTGTTCGTGGTCCATGGAAGTCCCTGTGTCCAAGGAACTGCGCCTGAATCACCCAGCACCAGGATCCCCAATCACCACCTCTGTGTCCCCAGAAGCTCCAGGAAGAAAATATATCACACGCTGCTGGCATCTCCCTGGACACACACAGAGTGTTCCTCCTAGCAGCAGGGCCGGGCCATGGCAGGCCCTACGATTCACAGGGACATGGAGAAGAGTTCAGGATACTGTGAGGCCCCAGAGAAACTGGGCCTGTCCTTTTCCATTGAGGCAATCCTGAAGAGACCCACAGAAAGAAGAAATTTGCCCAGACCACAAAGCATTGGTGGAGAGGACTCTGGGCAGACAACTATCCCAGGTTCCAAGCTGGAGAGGCCCCCACAGGATCAGCCCCAAGGTAAGTAATTTCTGGTCATTTTCTTTTGTTCTGTTGTCTTGGGGAAGGGGTGGGAGATTCTAATGACGTCTGTCAATAAAATAGGGGGCTGTGACATCCAAAGGGATGGTAGGTTCTATAACCTACTATAACCTACGATCCAAACTACTAAGGGATAGTAGTTGCTTTTTATTATTAGCCTTTTATTGCTTTTATGATTAGCCTTCAGTCTAATATAGAACTGTGGCATTCTGTGTGCAGAAGCACATAGGCTCGGGCCATTGTGATGTGCAGGGGCTCGGAGCTTATTCTTATGACCAGGCCATGGCTGGGAACTGTCAGTCACATTCATCCTGCACTGACGAGGTGGTGGGCACTTTCCTTTCATTTGGGCAGAGGTTTTGATAACGGGACTGATAAGAAAAGAGATGGACAGTGTTGCCAAGTTATAAAGCTGGAAGTCACAATCTGAACTCAGGGCCTGGAACCCCAAAGCCTTGCTTCTAGCACATTCTCCCCATGAGCTGAGCTTAGCCTGCATGGCTTCTAGTAGCTGAAACTTTGTCAGGGTCTGTCCTCACAGAGTCCCTAAACCCAAGTCTGCAGCCACCAGAGGCCATGCACCTAAATAAGTAAGCAGGTAGTTGTCAGGCTCTCCTTCAAGCCAGCATCCACTCAGGGTGGTGTAAGAGCTGGGGAGCAGAAGGGCTCTGTCCTGTCTTAACCTGCTGTGTGACTTTAGCGGAGTCTCTGTCCTCTGATCTCAGCTTCACTCTGTGAAACAGCTCAAGAAATGCAGGGTGGGGTGGGGAGTGATGTTGGTGCTTATGAAATCTCAAAGACCATTTGGTCAGGCATCTGTAGGCCTGGAATTTCTCACATCAGACCCAGGTCTCACCCCCTTTCCACACTTTCATCTAAGAAAATGCCAGGCAGGTAGCTTGGGGGAGTCCTTGACGGCACTGCCTTCCCACACAGAGCCCTGATGCCAGCCAATCTTCCACAGAGGTTCCTTACAGGGGCTGTGCTCAGCTACAGGCAAAAAGAAGATCCAGGAGGGATGTTAACAGCAGCAGCAGCAGGGGAGCTGGCTGGTTCTCTGATAGAAAAGGGCCTTGGACTCAGCTTTCAGAAGTCCACTGGTATTGAACAGCTTTCAGAAGTTTAATTGAGGATTCACAGAAGCCAGTTCACTAGGGTCTTTAACCTAGGTCTCTCCTGCTGCAGCTGTATGAATGAATACCACCCTTCCATCACAATGAGAGAGTGGGATGCTGCTGATCCCGACAGATAAGGAGAGACTGCTCTTTCTACGCCTCCACTGAGGATTTTTAGCAAGTTCTATGTGCATTTTCTTGGTAAAGCCAGAGCAGACACCAGAAAGTGCTGGCCAAAACAACCACAGCATTGGTGGGTGCCCTGTGGCGCCCACAGCACTTTCCTGGCCGTTGTTGGCCATATGCATAAGCCCCATTTCAGAGAAGGAAAAGCGAAAAGAGGAGAGAAAATACCTTTTAAAAACTGCGTGAGCTCTTAGCACTAACACTTATCTCCAGAGACCTTAAAGCCACGCATGGGAAATATTTCTAGTCACAATTTAAATCCATATGACCCTTCTTCTAGAATTCAGCTTTCCCAACCCTTGGGGTCAGGTCCTTTGGCAGTTTATGTCTTTAAGGGATCTCAGGTATAAAGCTACGATGTCAGTGGTTTTGTGGTTCTGTGGACATCCTAGCCTCCTGTGGTGTCAAAAGGTGCCAGTGAACCAGTAGTGATCAGGACAGAAGGATTTCAAGTGTGTGTGTTTGAGCAAAACAAAAAGCAAAGCTGAGGAAAGCTGACGTGAGCACCAGAGCAGACAGGATGCCAATATGGCAGCCAGTACAAAGGTAAGCTGCGGAAGTTTGTGGGGCGTGCTGGGTACATAGGGGAGGATCTCATGAAAACTGACCTCTAAGCCCAGACACGGCACCAATGCATACAATGAACTAAAGCAAATCACCCATCTGGGCCTCAGTTTCCTCAAAATAAAAGCATGAAAGGGCAGAGATAGGGCTCCATGAAGTTCCTTGACTGACTCAACAATAAATTAGCTGTTAGGAAGCCCTAGAGGAGTCCAGGACAGTCGTTTTTCATAGCAGAGACTGCCTCTCTAGAGAATGTTTAGCCGCAATACCAGTAGGAAGGAAACAAGGGAGCAGAGAGGCCAACCATGTCAATCGCCCTTGCCCCTCCCTGCCATCTGAGGAGCTCCAAATGCAACTCAGGATGTGTTGCTGCTGGCCAGTGCCCTTAAGCTGTGTTCTGTCCCTCCTCTGGGACAGAACCTCCCATGTAGGGAAGCACCCATGAACAACAGCAGAAGGCGCAGCTTCCCCACTGTCTCACCTTACATGTATAGATCTCACGAGTTGCTTTACATGGTAGACACGAATTCAGGTGATGGTTCAAATCTAAAATCTCCCAACAGGCTCAGGCTTGTGTTTTGAATGCCTGCTCCCAAATGGTGACACTATTTTGAGAAACTATAGGACCTTGAAGAGATGAGGCCTGACAAGAGGACGTACGTCACTAGGAGTGGGTTCCTGGCCCCAAGTTCCTCTCTCACACTATGCCTGCTCTATAACAATGTGAAGAGCCCCCATCCCAATGTTATGTACTCTGGGCTGCTCCACCATGCCTCCCTGCCATTGTGAACTATAAGCCAGATGAATTTTTCCACTCTTAATTTTTCATGTCAGGTTTTATATAGCCACAGCCCCTACCACTCTACCGCCATCATGTAAGGAGCTTAGATTAACTGTGGCATTTAAGGCCCATGTCCAAGATAGTGACACTAGCAAGGGCAAGGCCACAAAGCTGTACTCTAAGAAGGGGTGCAGGGGAGCTCTCTGAGAAGACTATGGCTCAGAGAGGTGAAGAGGGTGTTCAAATCTAAAGTTCATGAAGATTCAAAACCAGGTCTATCATTCAGGCTTCCAGGCCAACCTAGAGGCACTGCCCACTCTGACTTTCCTAATGTGGATAAATAAGATTAATTTCCCATCTTCTCATTCTCATAGGGACCCTCACAATAAACAGATTGGACCCTCTCATATCTCAAAACTGGAGAAATATCTAAGCTTGTCTCCCTAAGTGAGAGGATATTGGGCCCAACCACGCATTAATTCCTCTTGGGAGGGGCTACCCCTTGAAGCCCAGGAGCTTCCAAAGTCAAGGGAGCACCAGTCAGGAAGAAGGTGCTCTCCATACTGGAGGCTCAGAACCTGAGAAGGAGGAGGTCATGTCTACCTATCCAACTGGTGAACCTCTGAAATTCTATCCCCAGTGGGAAGGAAGAGCACAGAAGAGGCCTCTCAGAGGGATAGGCCTGGGTGGATTGCCTAGCCTCTAAGGAATCCTAGTATGTTCCTCCTGCTGGTGAGCTGTTTATCCACATAAAGTCTTTTAAGTCTTTTTTTGGGGGGGGCGGTGTTGAGACAGGGTTTCTCTGTGTAGCCCTGGCTGTCCTGGAACTCACTCTGTAGACCAGGCTGGCCTCGAACTCAGAAATCTGCCTGCCTCTGCCTCCCAAGTGCTGGGATGAAAGATGTGTGCCACCACCGTCCCAAATAAAGTCTTATTCACTGTTATGAAGAGTTTGAACTTGGACATATCTTTGGGGCACAATATCCCACCTATGAAGGGTCTCTCACTTCCTTTCTCTTACTTTCCTTCCTTTTTATTTTCTCTTCCCTTCCTTTTCATCTCTCCTCCCATCTCTGTTCCTTTCATATTAGCTTTCTCCTTCTCCTCTGCAATTCCTGGAATCAAAGACAGCTGTTCTTCCCTGGACATTTGAAGATAGAGCCTATGACCAGGGACCACAGTGTCCTTCATCGCTTTATGATTATTGACTTTGGCTGATTGACAAGTGGACCCAGGGATTCCCATGAGCACAGACTGGGGAGGGGAGGGGAGGGCAGGATGATTGCGCATATAGACATATGACAGAATGCCTGACATAAACCGCTTACAGGATTTACTTGAGCACACACTTTGAGAGGATCCAATTCATGGTCACTTGTCCTCGTTCTCTTGGGCATAACACCATGGTAGTAGGAGTATGGAGTGAGTGATTGTTCACCTTGTGGTAGGAAGCAGAGGAAAAAGAGAAACCTGGAACCCTGTATAATTTTCAAAGGTATCAAATCCCAATGACATACTTCCTCTTGCTAGGCTTCACCTCTAAAAGTTACAATTTCTCAAAGTTAACCTGGAAAAATGGGGGCCAACTGTTCAAAGCATGAACTAACATGTTCAAAGCAGAACAATAGCCAGTACTTCTTCCAAGGCGCACGTGGTTCCATCTCCTCCACCTGATCCCATGATCCTACTCTACCTCACCAGTACCACAGTCACAAACTAACTTGGAAAAGGAAAGGATTATTTTTGTTCACCATTTCCTGAGCTTCAGCTACACTCTATTGGTCTGTCCAGGCCTATGATGGCATCCACATTACAGCAAGGGCATGTGGAAGCAAAAGTGTGTGTGTGCGTGTGAGAGAGAGAGAGAGAGAGAGAGAGAGAGAGAGAGAGAGAGAGAGAGCAGGGGCCTCCTCCAACCATTCAAGGGCACAGCTCCAGTGAACTGAATACCTGCTGGTCACCGCTTCCTAAAGTTACAGAACCATGGGCTGGGGATCCAAGCTTCCAGCAAGTGAGGCTTTGGGGACAGTCTGGATGCAAACTGTACCAGAAGCTACTCCCAGACCCCACGCCTAGAAGAAGGCCGCTGGGGCGGGGAGGTAATCTCTAGACTGAGAAGGGAAAAGAGCCCCCCAGAGCTGCTGATAGACCAATGAGGCCTAAGAGCTGGAAGCAGCTGGACCCTTAGTGGGTCTGCTAAGCCAACAAGCATGGGATATTGTTACTTTGTATTCTAAAAGGAATGAGGAAGCATTTTGGAGTTTAATGCTGGAAAACACACATGGCCAATATCAATGAGAACTCTTTGATTACAATTAACATAAAAAATAAAATAAAATAAAATGTCTCAGTTGAGATGGGTGTGTGCAGCCTTGAAGAAAATTAAAAAGTCTTCCATGCTGAGCCACCTTTTGGCTCTTTCTCACTGCAAACTAGCACCCCCAAGTGACTTCCAACAGCTTCTAGAGTGGCATCCTCCCACACTGACTGCCCCTAAAGCTCTCTAAAGTCCCGAATCTAAAAGCCCCAAAGGAGGAACTTCCAGGACAAGCTTCAACATTCCAAGTAGAAGCTGGATGGCAGCATTTCAAATGTAGATACACCAGAGAGAGGGAGAGAGAGAGAGAGAGAGAGAGAGAGAGAGAGAGAACAGCACATGGAACTTATCTGTCACTGTGTCCCTGAAACCTGTCATGTTGCTTTCATCTCACCAGACCTTGAATGTCATGACAGGTGGTCACCATGGCATTGCAGAGAAGAGAGCTTAGTGAAAAAGATCAGGACTCCCAGAGGGGAATGATGAATTCTGCATAAGGAACGTGTGAGAGAGGAGCTGGCACTGAAATGGTGCTAAGCAGGGAGAGGAGAGCAGCCTGTTCAGCAGTCACAGGAACAGAAGAAAGTATGTTTCTTGCAAGGAACAACAGAATTCAGTGTGACTCCCATCTAAATATCACCAAGCAGGGTCACAGGAGACATAAGAGGAAAGCAGACTGAAAGCCAAGTGTCTTAGCTAGGGTTTTATTGCTATGAAGAGACATCATAACCAAGGCAACTCCTATAAAGGAAAACATTTTATTGGGGCTGGCTTACAGTTTCAGGGGTCTAGTCCGTTACCACCATGGCAAGAAGCATAGCAGCTGGTGGACATGGTGCTGGAGGAGCTGAGAGTTCTACGTCTTGACCTGCAGGTAGCCAGGGGGGAGACTGTGTGCCACACTGAGCATAGCTTAAGCATAGGAGATCTCAAATCTCACACACCCTGTGATACACTTCCTCCAACAAAGGCCACACCTGCTCCAACAAGGCTATACCTCCTAATAGTGCCACTCCCTATGGCCAAGCATTCAAACACATGAGTCTATGAGGACCATTCCTATTCAAACCACCATACCAAACCAACCCCACGTTGGCCTCTAAGTATGGACATCAGCATTTTTAAAAGCCATGTTTAGAGAACTTAGGCCTCTACTGAGGTAGAAGAACAAATCTACTTTGGGTAGAGAACCCCATACACTTAAGTAGGGGAACAACTACCTTTAACAGAAAAGGAAAGAAAAATGGAGGTAAAAATCATAAGGGACTCTGTGTGTCTATATGTATGTGTGTATATCTGCATGTGTGTGTGATGTGTGTTGTGTATGTGTGTGTTATATGTATGGTATGGTGTGTGTGCATGTGTTATGTGCATGTGTGCATTGTGTTAAATATGTGATGTGGTGTGTGTGTGTTATATGTGTGATGTGGTGCATGTAGTTTATGTGAATGTATATGTAGGGTGTGCATGTATGTGTATTAGTGTGTGTATGTATGTATGTATGTATGTATGTATGTATTGTGTGTGTATTATGTATGCAATGTGTGTGGGATGTGTATTGTGTAGTGAAGTGTATGTGGTATGGTATGTGTGATATATGGATGTGGTGTATATGATGTATGTTTCTTGTGAGTGTGTGTATGAGGTATGTGTATGTATGTATATATATATATATATATATATATGTTTGCATGTCTGTATAAAGTGTGTATGTGGTATACATATGGACAATATGAGAGTGCATATATGTAAGCATATTATGTGATATATATGTGTTTACATATATATGTTTCTATGTTATATGATATATATATGTATGCATGTATGTATGTGATATGTGTATGGTGTTTGTACTATATCTGTGTATGAATCTATCTGCTGAAGTCCTACTTATAAAGTGTCATGAAAAGGAGGTCACACATGGAAGATGTCCAGCTGCATACTGCCTAAAGGAGTCACCACACCTGTCACCACTGGAAGCCATCAGCAAACCCAGTTCTGGTGAGCCGAGCTCCTCCAGGGTCCCTTCCCATTGCCTCCTGCTGTGTTCTTTCTTCTCATTCCTTTCCACACTTCTCTTCTTTTCTGTTATCTATTTAACCAAAAAAAAAGTGTGTATTGCAGAAAATAGAAATATAGATTAAAACGTACAGGAAAATGTAACTATAGCACTTCCATCTATCCATCCAGCTGTGATCGCTGTCATTCCCATGATAGGTGACAGACACTGAGACAGAATTTTGAATATGAGGTTTGCTTGCTGCAAACTGAAACTTAGCACTCATTTCTCTTCAGATCTCTTGGGTTGTTCCTGGAGATTCATAACAAACCTGGGTTTGTGCTTTGAGGCATGGGTAGGATGTTGCTAGGCAAAGAAGGACAAAGTCTTTCACAGCGGCAAAGAGCACCTGGAAGACGAAAGGCTATGGTCGATTGCAGGGGGTCCCGATGTGGCCATTTACAGCTGCAATCCTGTGACTAAGGAATGGGGAGAGGAGCTATTGGTAGAAAGGTCGGATGGGAAGAGCTGATCTACTCTGTGGGAACAGAGCTTTAGAAAGACCTTGACTAATTCAAAAGAAGAGGCCAGCACATACCAGCCCTGGGGGTCTCCTGACTGTACTCTACCTTCCTGTGTCAGGTATTTCCAGCCTACAGAGGGCTGCAAATTTGCCCAAGGTCTCTTTCTTGATGAACCCCTTGCTTTCAATGACAAGGAAAGACCTATTCCCAGAGGCTTCCCCCAGTGGCAAAGCCAGCCTCCCCCACCCCCACCCCCACCCCACCTCAGCCTTTAGCTGCACAGCCAGGGCCAATTAACAGACCACTGAGAAGGAACAATCAGGGGGAGGGAGTCCAGTGCAGAGAAACATCGGTTTATAATTAGGTGGCCTAATCACCTGCATAAATTGTGTATTTCTTATGATCGATGTGCTAAAGAGCCCTCAGTCTTAATTAAGTTCTGCTGACTATTCACTTTGAAGATTCACTCATGTGTGATTCACAACTCCCAGAATAAACAGTGGCCAGAAGAGCCACCTGGAAGAGCTGACAGTCCCTTCTGCCTTCATCCACCTCTCCCTGCTCTCCAGGTGCTCTTGTTCATCTCAGAAGATGGGGATGATGGGCTGAGATGGAGCCTTGGGCTTCCTGACTTCTTTGCCAAGAACCTGGGAAGGAGATGCCAGGCCTAGACCAGGAAGCATTGACCTTCATCCTTTCTAAACTGTCCCGTTGGATGCTTCTCTTGTTTCTCCCTCCCTGCCCTATGGTGAGATTAACTCCAAGAAAATCCTGTCCCAACAGAGGATCTCAACACAACTTCCACCACTGACATCTTCCTCCTTCCCAGGCACAGAGAGGGACTGCTGAGGCCAAAACAAAGTTGGCACCACATCTATCTCATACTTCCTTTCCTGTGGATTAGTGACAATTAAATGATATTGTAATTTAAAAAAAAGTTCAGCCCAGAATATGATTCCTTCAAGAATTCAGCTGGCAGCCCAGTGAGGAAGTACTGTCCAACAGAACATTCCACAGTGATGGCTGTGTGCTGCAGCTACACAGTCCAACATGGCAGCCCCTCCCCACACTTGGCTGTTCTGCTATGGATGCATGGCTAAGGAGCTGAATTTTCTATTTTGCTAAATTTCAGTAGCTACTCTGAGCTAGCAGCTGCTGTTTGGGACAACACAACTTTAAGGATGTGAATCTCTGCATAATGTCCAGCCTCAGGTCCTAAACCTGTTTCCCTGACTCTGTGGTTCGAGTCTATCTGTCACTCCCCCAACTGGACTTAGCCTTCTTTGGAAACCCTGTCACTGGGAGTCACCTTGGCTCTGGAGTTCTCTCACTACCAGTTATGTCTCTCTGCTTTGAGGTTATTCCAGGAAGGGAAGTATTAAAAGAAAAAAAGAAAAGAAAAGAAGAGAAAAGAAAAGAAAATGGCATTAGAAGGTGAAAGACTATGATCAAAATGTATTGTTTGTTTAAAAAAACAACTTGATAAGAAAAAAACACAGTAAACCTAAGGACAAAAAATAAAATAAAATCATGTTATAAAAAAATAATCAGCACTGACTATTGATACCCCCAAGAACCCACATCCTTTCTTGGGGGAAGGAGCTTGGCATCTTAAGTCAAGAAGACTGGTCCATTTGGAACTCAGTCTCCATCTCCCCATGAGTGTAAGGTACCATCTGTCTTCTTAGAGATATCACTAGAGTAATTAGACTGTAATTCCACCATGATCACTATTATCATCTCTCAAAAACAAATATCCATCCAAAGCATATGTAGTTCAAAGCCAATGGTATACAATATGCTCTAGACATGTTATACCTAGTCAGTCCCTTTCCATGCAGTCAGCAGGCAGGTATTGAACAGAGCAAGATTTAATCCTTCCCCTTCTTCATCCAGCCTCCACGTGATGCTGAGAAAGCCCTGCTGTGAGTGGGAAAAGCCATGTCTCCCTTATTAATAAAAATATCCCATAAAAAAATTGAAGCCAATATTTTATCAAGGAATTGCCTTAAGTATAAGCACTTATTTGTTATAGTTTCATTCTGAGGAAAATAAAAGCATTCACTCATTTTTGTTGTAACCTACATTCTATTTCTATCTCTGCATTGTTTTGTTTCTTGTATTCTAGTCTTACATCCCACACTGACTTCAATCTCCTCTACTCTACAACTCCAGATTCCCAGAGGACTCTCAACTCACACTGGCCTGACAGTCTAGAATCTTCTCTTGTGTTTTTTAATGACTTTTTTGAGACAGGGTTTCTCTGTGTAGCCCTGGCTGTCCTGGAACTCTGTAGACCAGGCTGGCCTCGAACTCAGAAATCTGCCTTCCTCAGCCTCCCAAGTGCTAGGATTAAAGGGGTGTGCCACCACTTTTTTTTATAGAATTCTTCTTTATAATCTCCATGCTAACTGAATGAATGAGTGAATAAATTAGTGAATGAATAAATGAATATACATAACCCTCTTGAACCTAGCTAGTTAGGGTCCCTTACCCACATACACACCCATGGTGCTTGTTAGAAACTGGCCACAGAGCCATCTATCATGCTCCTGGCAATGGCGACCCCGCTCTTTGATCCCGCCTCAGTTCCCGTTGGCTTCGGCTCATGCTGTAGTGAAGTCATTTCCTCTGGGTGTGACATGGCCAGTACCATCACAAAGCAGAGCTGTTGTGGTGCTCTAAGAATACCTTGCTCCACAATTATGGCAACAAAATAAGTAGAACATTAGTAACAGATGGGTCCGTGGTAATATGGCGGCTGTGGCCATCCCTCCTCTCCTGGGAAGAGTGTAACTGTCACCTAAGATGTTAACGCTTTCCTAGTTGCACATGGTGTTACAGGGTGCTAGTGTAATGGGGGAATACATTCTTCGTCATGTGCGTGCAAGACCAACCATCCATTTCCAAGGGTGCAATTTCCCAATGACTCATCTGCTTTGAGAATCTCCTATGCTTCTATGAGTAACCCCAATAAATTTCATTGGTTCACCAAGCTGAAGTTGGATGGAATCCTCTCCTAACATCTCTCCAGGGAAAGAAGCAATTATTACTAAACACACAACCAGTTCTAAACAAAAAATAATATATTTTAAAATAAAATTGGGGGCTCCAGAGGTGACTGAGTAGAGTGCTTGCCTAGCATGCATGATGGCCTGAGCTCAGTTCTCATAATCTGCATAACCTGGGTATCTTAGTGCACGCTTCTAATCCCAGGACAAATGGAAGCAGAAAAACTGGAAGTTCAAAGCTTTCCTTGCTCTATGTAAGTAGGTTTGAAGCCAGTCTGAACAACACGAGAACTTGTCTCAAAATAAAAGTAAATTTATTAATTTATGATCATTATTAATATTATTATTATTACTATTATTACTTAGAAGTAGGGTAAACTTAGAAAGGGAGGAAGACAGTAGCAGAAGGGAGACTCCTAACAGAGGCAGCACACAATAGCTAACAAGATGGGCCACTGAGTAAAGGTACTTGCTGCCAAGCCTGATGACCTGAGCTTAATCTTTGAAAGACCTGCTCTCCTGCAAATTGTCCTCTGACCTCAACATCCTCACACTAGCAAATGCACACACACACACACACACACACACACACACACATATGCACACACACAAACACACGCACACACACAATAAATAAATAAATAAATAAATAAATAAATAAATAAATAAATGCAGTAAGAGGAGGCACAAAAACCATTGAGAGATAACACTTTAACCCTCATTGCCCACATTCTCAAAAAACTGCAAATCAGCAAAGTAGAGTAAAAGCATTTGGAGGAGATTTTAAAAGTGAATTAACATAACATGGGGATACTGGGCACAGGTGAGACCACACAATCTCATTCCTACAAGGGAAGTGATAACATGGTTGATCCTGAGAAAGAAAAGTGCCTGCCCCTATGTGCCCTTTCCCTCCTCTTCAAAGGGTCTCAGGCAAGCATCCCAAGAGAGGATCACAGGTCAATGTGGATTTATCATTAGTCATCTATCATTCAATGTCTGTCCTGACTCACCCTACAGACTGTGAGAGCAGGCACGGAAAGTGAATTAAATGTGCCCAAGTGGTGGAACAAGCTTGGGTCTCTTCTACCATTCACTGACAGCAGGATTGCTGGCAAGCACCACCTCCCTCAGCACACTGCAGCTGCCAATAAAAAGAAAAGGAAAGTTAGTGGGTCTTTTCAGTTATTAAACTACTACCAGTTTTCATGGAGCACCTACTCCAGTTCCTCTTTAGCATTCAGATTCCACATAGCCTTTTAGGCCACATCAGCTCTCACCAGTCATCTGCCTGACACATGACAACAGATGTTCTACAAAATTTCAGGCATGGTTTTCAAAAAAATGTCTTTTCTGTCATGTGAGTTTCAAACCAAGTTATGCATCTGGAACAAATACTGATGAAGCTCTCCCCAGATAGGGTCGTTCAGTTAATCTAAGATCCACTCCTGCTTTTAAGAGGTTCACTCTCCAGAAAGATAAGGCTGCAGATAAATATGGGCTGCCTCCCCAGTGTGTTTGCGTCCTCCAAGTATGAGGATAAGCCTTCCTTGGACAGGAGGCACTATACTCTCCATCATAACCTGAAAGTGAAGACAATCTGGGCTGAGAGTTTGTACTTTTTCTGCAGTCCTGTAATTGTTTCAATTAAGACTCCTACAGCTCCATCTTCAGAAGCCCTGATCAGAAAACAAACCACACAGTTTGGTCATTCCACCAACATCCACTGTTCCATGGCTCCATGAGGAGCTATAGACAACAGTGGTCTAGTCTCCCATTCTGAAAGATCTCCCTGAGAGGAACAAGTGAATAGATTACTTTTCTTTTCTTTTTTTTTTTAATTGATGTGTGTGTGTAGATGTTCATGTGTGTGCCCATGGAGGCCAGATGATGAGTCAGATGAGTTAGATCTCTTGGAACTGGAGCTAATGCTTTTGTGAGATACCCAGTATAAGTACCAGAATCCAAATGCTAGCTCTCTAATAGAACATTAATTGGTCTTAGCCACTGAGCCACCTGGCCAGCCTCAACAACTACTTTTCTATCTGCCGCACAGACACAGCTGTGTCTGTTTGCTCCTTTGGTATATGTCCCTCATCATGAGAATAATGAATCATAGTTAATAGTACCACTTCATTTCTCTATTACAAACCCTTTCTAATTTCTCATCTTTTCAAACATTTGCTTAAGAAATTGTCACTGGTTTGCTTTATCATCTAAAAGAAGGACAGTTTGTACATGGAATATTGACAGTAGGTATTAACTATTACAAAGTTTTTAGGGACTTCTAACTTTTTAATTGTCACTATAAAATATTATTTCTATCATATTTTATAGACAAAATACTTACTTTGAGCCTTTTCTATGTTGGGGCCCATTGATGCCTATCCTTGCACCCTATGTACCCAAAGTCAAACAAAGGCCAAAGAATAAAGTATTTGAATCTTTTTTAAGACTGAATTTATGTCTCAAAGAGGAAAATAGCTATGAAGGTGTGCTACAAAGTCAGACAGCTGAGCATTGAATGAGGCTGGGTAGGTAGGTTAGCAGAGTGATGGGGGTAGAATTGGCTGTGCCAATGTGAATACCCACCATAGTTCCATAGAGAGCTGTACCTAGAGGGAAGCTGAATACAAAGGGTCACTCTCTTGAACTAGCACGTTTAGGTGAAAATTCATGTTTTAGGAGTCCAGTGAGGCATTAAGCAAATCCCAGGTTATCAGATCATGGCACCTCCTACTCACCATCCTTCCCACTCCTGCTGCCCTAAGGTAGGTTCTTATTCCCCTGTCCCATGCCCCTACGCACTTGCAACTTGGAAAGGGATTGGCTGAGGTATGGCTTCCAGGATATTTAAGGTCAGATGCCAAATTGCAGGATGGAGTCAAATTTCTCCACTGAATATTTATGTTCCAAAGCTTTGTGGTATCTCCCCAGCCCCTGGGAAGGCTAACATACTCAATGAGGGTTCTCATTTAATCTATCTCTCTCAAAATTAAATAGCAAATTAAAAGATAACCATGAGGGCTGAGATGCCTCAGTAGGGAAGAGCATTTGCTGCATAAGTATGAGGCCCTGAGTCCACATCCCCAGCACACATGTAGAAAAGCAGTACATAACTACGTGCACAGCTGTAACCCCTGGGGACAGAGTCAGGAGGATCATCTGGGGATTTCTGGCTGCCAACTTAGTTCCAAGATCAGTGGGAGACCCTGTTCAGTGGACTATTATAGAAAATTATAGAATAGGGCACCCTTTGTCCTCCTGTAACTTCCGTGTGTGAGTATACATGGGTGCACACACACATATATATACATATATGCATATATATATATATCATGTGTAAGTATGTGTTTATGTGTATGATATATATATATCATACTTATGCAGAAATGTGTATATATCATACATACTTACACATGTTAGATAGATAGATAGATAGATAGATAGATAGATAGATAGATAGATAGATAGATAAATAGATAGACAGACAGGCAGGCAGACTCATTTATAGAAAACTCCTTCCCATGATAGATAGTGACAATCTAGAAAATCAAGGAAAGGTCCCTTGGCTCTTTTCTGAACAAGGGACCTCATATTTCAATTTTTCAGTAGGCCCCACACATGGCAGCCCCAGATCTGAATAGACTAAAGCTAGACAGGTGGATTGGAAACAGACTTCCAGGGCCCTGCTGCTGCCATGCTCAGCCTGTACTTTGTAAGCCAAGGTTGGCAGACTTTTTCTGTAAAGGGCCAGATGGTAATTATTTCAGTCTTTATAGACATATGCTCTCAGATGCAATGACTCTGTGCCACCATTATAATGCAAAAGCAGGAAGAGATGATACAAAGAGCAGCATGAAGAGTTATGTTTCAGTAAAACTTTATTTAAAAATACAGTAGGCAGGGTTTGATCTGCAAGCCATGGTTTGCCATCTCCCGATGTAGACAAGAGGGTAATTCTTACAGGCATTTGGCAAAGAAGAAAGGCACAGAATCAGAGAATTTTCTAGAAGGTTAACTTGACTCCACTGTAGAGTAGATCAGCCTAGAAGGTATTCTAGAAAACAGTGTTGCTCAGCTCCAATCCCAAAGAGCCAGGAACCAAGACTCAGCAGTGGCCATAGGTTTGGAGAAGAAAGATCAAAGCAATATGAACATCTCCCCAAGGGGCTGACATCAAGGTTGCTGACCCAACTTGCATGCTTTCTCCTACAGAGGAAAAAAAGAACAAGCGGAGAGTTCGCACTACCTTCACCACAGAGCAGCTACAGGAGCTGGAGAAGCTCTTCCACTTCACCCATTACCCTGACATCCATGTCCGTTCCCAGCTGGCTTCCAGAATTAACCTGCCTGAAGCTCGAGTACAGGTACAGCACCCACCTTCCAGCCAGTCTCATGCTGGGTCCTCAGCCTTCCAGGACTGCCCCAACTGAAACTGCCATTGCTTTTATCTAGTGGGTTGTCATCACAGCCAAATGTTACTTTCTAAGAAGTGAGACCAACCTCATTGAGTAATGGTTCTTCTCTCATTGGTGTGGCAGTGTAGTGGGTAGGCATCCTATCCCCAGGTCCTATCTCCTAACCTACTCATGCTTTCTAAAGGTTACTCACACTATCTGCCATAACAGTTGGTCGGGTCCTACCAACAAGTTACTAAGAGCATCACTTTGGGTTTTGCTACACATACAGTTACTGTCAGAGAGGCCTGAAAGCAGCCACACCCAAGGTGAAAAGAGGTGAGCATGGTGACATTTTCAGCAGAACTTCATTTACAAGTGTTGAAATCTGGTTTTTGTACAATTTGCCGGTGTTTAAAAAAAATATTACTCTTCTTTTGGTTTCTTTCTTCAGTGGTTTTAAATTGTGCAAATCACTCTCAGCTTGAGGGCCACTCAAACATTTGGAATGGCAGAAGTAGCTTATCAGGGTCCTGTTGGTGAGCTTAGGTACAGAATACAGCCATGTCCCCTGGGTGTGAGCAGAACAGACAGACCGAGGGTCTACAGTCAGAGATGGGGTTTTACCACTAACAGCCATGTCCCCTGGGTGTGAGCAGAACAGACAGACCGAGGGTCTACAGTCAGAGATGGGGTTTTACCACTGACAGCCTAATCTAACACCCATAATCTCTCTCCTCCAGAGTACCCACTCCTGTGTCCATGCTTGGACACAGTAGTCCTTTGTCACCTCCAGGGCAGACCCAGCACATGCTTTTAGACACATTCTGTTTCATAAGTCCCAGGCTGGCATGAGAGGGTCTGTCATATCCAACTGTAACTCTGCTGACACTATAGCTCTCTGAACACAAAATCTTCTACATCATTCTTTTTTTAAAAGGTAGTGCATTTGTTCTCATTCAAAATCAAAAGAGAGGTCCAGCCCAATGTGCTGCCTTCTGGCTAGAGCCCAGCCCAGCCTGAGCCGGTTCCCCTTTCTCTCCCCATTTGGAATTGTGCTCCAGCTGAATGCTTAGCACCTGCGTCTGCCATCAAGTCTAGAATCCAACAATTGCCTCCCCAGAATCACCAAGTACAAATGGCCACATGTCAGACACCAACAGGGCGCCCATGAATGCAGAGATCTGCCAATGTTCAACCTATAGATGCCAAGTGGCCCACGGAGGTTGCAAACTGGTGGCCTACTGACAGAAAACAGCCCACAGATGGGTTTTATTTGGCCTGCACAGCATTTGAAAATGCAAATGCATTTACACTTTAAAAAAAAAATCAAGATTTTCACTTTGGAAATTAGATGAGTCTGACACACATTCCCACATGGTAGCTGTTAATAAGACCTGAGACTCTCTATGAGTTCTGTTCACTGCAGACCCCAACCAGGCCTTCTCAGTTATCACTCATAGGTATCCCCACCTCATTTCCACTCTAAAGATTATGACCCTGGTCTCTTCTCTGAAGTCTCTAGACATCACATGCAAAGAACCACCTCCCACTTATGATTTTATAAACAGTGCAGTACTCATTCTTTGGGCATATATCAATGTTCTGCATTTGAGGGGGAAGATATCAGATGGGAGAGGTATTAATTGAACTGTATTTCCTTTACACACATCATTTTCTTTCCCTGACCATAGATCTGGTTCCAGAATCAGAGAGCCAAGTGGAGGAAGCAGGAGAAGAGTGGGAACCTCAGTGCCCCACAGCAGCCTGGTGAGGCCAGCTTGGCCCTGCCCTCAAACATGGACATGTCTGTGAGTGACCCAGTCCTTAAGTGGGGCTGGAGGGACAGTCATCTGGGAGCATCTCAATCAGGCCCTGATCTGAGGAAGTCCTGAGAGAAGTGCCTACAGTACCGAGCACAATGGAAAACTTCTAGAAGTAGGAAGGTCAAGGAAGGAAGGCAGGATCTGGAGCAAATGGCTGGCTGGCTCTCCCTTTGAGTGACAGGAAGGAGTGGTTTTATCACTTGTACAAAACTTCACAGTTCACAAAACAGAGTCACAGGGTAAAGCATAGAACGTAGGGGTTGGGCATTCAGCTGTAAAGCAGACTGCCCAGTTTTACATCTCAGCTCAAATCCCACATCACAGTGTGGCATAAAAGGGTCACCTTGCCCCTTAGAGGTCAGTACTAAAGTTTGGGCAAAGATTAAGACCTGGAACATTCTATTAATGGTCTGCTACTGAAGAAGCAGAGCTCTGAGGAGTGAGGTGATGTCCCAGGCACATAGTTGCTACTCCTACTGTGAGGATTAGACCCAGCTGAACAGGTTAGATTCAATCCTGACCTCTGCCTGCAAATGGTTGTTGGTGACCTTGCACTCGGCTAGGCCACACAGGAGGCTGAAAGTCTCAAGCAAAGCAGGAACAAGCTGCTCCTACTACCCAGCTCCCTGAGGGCTGGGGGCACCCACGAGGCAGCAGGGACAGCCCTTGGTAAAGGTTAGGATTCATTGTTTTCCTCTGGTCTCTCCTGACAGGGTCCTGTGCTGACACCCACTGCTCTGCCCACGTTGGTGCCTCCAACAGAATGCTACCTACTCTCTCAGACTCAGCTTGCTTCAAGCTGGTTCCCTGCCCAGATTCCCCTTGCCCCATGGCACCCATGGGACCTACAGCCCCTGCCTGGCCCTCTCACCCAGCAGCCTTGTGTCCCTACCTTCATCCTCCCATCCCTGCACCCCAAGTGGGGCAGCATCTGTGCAACTTCAACATAGGGACTGGTTTCTCTCTTCCCAAGCAAGCAACTCTCCTCTTTCAGTGATGGCAGGCAACCCTGGACCTCAGAGAAAATCACTCCCCAATCCATCAATGGCCCATAGCTCAGGAAGCTACCCAGAGCTTGCCATTAAAGACCGAATGACATGGATGGCCATGGATGACAGCAAAGGACAATTCAAGTCTCACAGCCAATCATTCTCCTAGTGCTGATGGCTGACTAAGGGCTGGGAATGAAGTCCAGAATAAGTTACTCTCCTCTTACCCCTCTGGACCTCATCTGTAACCAAGCAGCCATTTCTATGGACCCCTTTATCTCTTACTTAGGAGAGCCTTGGGATATACAAGGCATGGAGAGGGGTTGCACATTCACACACCCATCTGCGTACTTGTTCATGATGTCTGTACTGAACACTGAGCATTGTGCACTTGAAAATAGCTGTTGAGCTGCACAGGTCAGATTCTGCCCAGGTTAGCTGAAAGGTGATCCTGACCTCTGCCTGCAGATGGATGTTGGTGTCAAGCAACTCTTCATGACTTTGATATGAAAAATCTCAGACTGGGAGATAAATAGAAGAAATATTTTAATTTAAATGAGAATTTGGTGTCTTTGTCATTTCGCTGGGCTGGAAAAGGATGTTGTCCATCCTCACTGGCATTATTGATGAGCAAGACAGCAAAGTTCTTTGTGTTCCCTGAGCCCAACTAGACTGCTTCCACCTGTGCTGGAAAAGACCTTTGTTCTGTTCTTTATTTCTTTGCAAAAAGACTCTAGGCCAGTGGTCCTCAACCTGTGGATAGCGACCCCTTTGGCCAACTTCTATCTCCAAAACTATTAACAGTATGATTTATAACAGTAACAAAATTACAGTTATGAAGTAGCAATTAGTTAATTTTATGTTCCACAGCATGAGGAATACATATAAAGGGTCACAGCATTAGGAAGGTTGAAAACCCCTGCTCTACACAGCCCACGCGTCCTGCTGAGCCTGGTCTTTCTCATCTTTAAGATGGAGGCAGCATTAGGAAGGTTGAGAACCACTGCTCTACATAGCCCACGCGTCCTGCTGAGCCTGGTCTTTCTCGTCTTTAAGATGGAGGCAGCATTAGGAAGGTTGAGAACCACTGCTCTACACAGCCCACACATCCTGCTGAGTCTGGTCTTTCTCATCTTTAAGATGGAGGCAGTAACTCCCACATGACCTATGGTAATCAGCAACTAGGAGACTCTGGGTTGTGCAGGGTGAGCAGACACTGGAATGACATTGGCATCCCATGCCTTACTGGGCAGGCAATGACTTGGGGTCCCCACCTCAACAGGTTCCTACTCCCAGAGAGGCCTCCTGTTGGGCTTTCTTTCTGCCCAAAAGTCTCAGAGTCTTGTTCGTGCTGCTCCCCTCAGATAGGTAGCTGGGGTTGACCTCTGTATATAGCTCCAGAGTAGGCCCTAGAAAATTTATCTTGAATCCAAAAACACCTGAAATCTGCGTAATGCCTAACCTACCCCAGAAGTAGGCCAAGAGTTGGGAAGCCTAGGTCTTAGCTCTGCATATCCTCTAATTTGCTCAGGACTCCATTGTTTCATGTCTCTGGGTCTCAGTTTCCCCATCTGTTAGTTAAAGATACCAGTACCAGCTCTGCCCTGGGGTATTCAGTACACCAAAACTATAGACCACAGCTCACAGGACATAGGACTGTTCCTCCAACTGAGAAGTTCTCAGTCACCCTCAGCCCTTGAGGATTGGAGCCCGACCTGCAGATAACTCTGGGTAAAAGGAGACAGCTGGGGACAGGTAGAAAAACACAAAAAGCAAGTAGCTCATCATTGGGTAGCCCATTGTGTTGTGTCGATGTGATAAAATACCTGAGATAAACAATCCATTAAAGAGGAAAGGTTTCAGGGGTTGAAGATCATAGTCCTCTGGTCATGTTGCTTTGGGCCTGTGGTAGCACAGTACAACACAGTGGAGGGTGTGGTAGAAACCACTTTCCTTCACAGCCACCAGGAAGCAAAGAAAGGCAAGAGAGAGGCCAGGGTCCTAGCATCCCCTTTAAATGCACACCTTTACTCATCTAACTTCCCCAAATTTCTAAAAAAGGCTCTGCCATCTCGCAGGTGCACCAGAGGTTTGAAACCAAGCCTTTAATGTGCAGGTCTTTGGAGGCATGTAGGCTCAAACCCGTGCTACAGGTGCCCAATTTATGGCCAGAAATCCATTATACAAGTGTAACTCTCATCATTTTTCTATCCCTGGACTTACTGTCTGCATTCTTAGCAAGAAATTTATTCTGGTAGCTTCTATATTGCTAATTCCAGGTTTAAATGTGGTGTCAGACCCCCCTCCCCCCAGGAATTGAATTCAGGACACAAGCTTTGCAGCAAGAGGCTTTACCTTCTGAGCCATCTTGACAACATAGGAGACATGAGTTGCTCAACTGCAAGAAGTTCAGCTTCGCTGCTAGAGAAAACACTAAGTCGGGGCACATCTTCCTTCCAGGGGACTCCTTCCCACTGCCCGCCCCTAAAAAACAACTTGCTATTCCATTGCCTTATACCCCTCTGAACTTACCAACTATGGATCCTCAGGCAACAAATGACATATTCCCTCCATCTACTTCTCCCTTAATAACTTCCTTGCCTCTGTGGGAGACTGACAATTAGAACAGAAGCCTCTGCACATGGCAAGAACACATGTCTGGAGAGGGGTCATTTTGCCAAATACATTTTCAATTCCTCTGCTGTCTAGGTGCTATCGCAGGAGCTCTTAACTCCAAAAACTCTCAAATGAGTGGTCAAAATCATGGGTCTCTTTCTTCTTCCATGCCCCTCCTTTGAAAGCAAGTAGTCATCAGGAATCCTGACGGATAGGTTGAGTCCCATTCTGACAGACTCTGACTTTAGCAGAAAGACCAGTGAGAGAATACAAGAGTCGCCAATTTATCTTTATGTTTTTAATTTTTTATCTTGTATATGCATGATATATGTGTATGTGCATGTTTAAGTGTGTAAAGACAGATATGCATGTGCTACCATGTGCATATAAAGGATAGAGGACAACCTCACATATCAGTCCTTGCCTTAAACCTTGTTTGACAAAGGATCTCTTGTTCACAGCTGCACACACTGAAGTAGCTAGCCCACAGGTGTCCAGAAATTCACTGAGAGAACACTGGGATACAGATGTTGCTATGGTATCCGGCTTGCCTGAGTTCTGGGGATCAAAACCAGATCCTCTGCCACAGGCCCAGGAGCCACTTAGTTAAAGGAGAGAAGGGAGGTGAAAAACTGGTGTGGAAAAGACAGTTCTCAAAACCATGCTGCTAGAGATCTCACAAAGGAGCCAGGAATGCTGGGAAGGCAGATGCCATTCTGAGACACCACCCCAAGCTCTAACATCTGCATATCCATCTAAAACAGTGGTTCTCAACCTTCCTGGTGCTGTGGCCCTCTAAGACAGTTCTTCATGTTGTTATGACCCATAACCATAAAATTATTGTCTTTGCTACTTCATAATTGTAATTTTGTTACTGTTATAAATCATAATGCAATTACATAATATGCAGGATATCTGATATGTGCCCCCCAAAGGTGTTGCAACTCAGAGGTTGAGAACCACTGATCTAAACTGAGAAAAGCCAAGCTGTGTGTGCAGCCCCCAGGATGATGCCAGAGACAATATGCAAAGCAAATCATAACAGGTTTAAGCTGGACCTCAAGAACTAGCAGAGAAGTTTTCCAAAGGTCCTTTGTGTCCCCACCTGTCCAAGGAATGCCCTTCAGCACCCTGCATTGGGAACATGTCATCACTGATGCCCCTAGATGACATCATGAGCATTCCTATCCCTGCCCTTTGCCCTGCTCATCCCTCAGCCAGGAATGCCTGCTCTTCTTTGAGAGTGTGCCTTTCCTCTTCATTGTCAAATCTCCACTCAGAGAACATCCCCACTGTTCTCCTTCTCTCCTCTAAAATTAGAAACGTTTTGCATAGTCCAATCAAAAAATGTCTAATAGCTGCTATATGCATGTGATTTTGTAGCTTGGAAAAAGGTATGTTTATAGATAGAAATCATAGATAAGTCCTGCCTTGTCTTTTATTCTTTTTTTGTGGGGGGTGGGAAGAGTTTCAAGACAAGGTTTCTCTGTATAGCCCTGGCTGTCCTGGAACTCACTCTGTAGACCAGGCTGGCCTCGAACTCAGAAATCCGCCTGCCTCTGCCTCCCAAGCATGCACCACCACCGCCAGGCCTGCCTTATCTTTTATGATGGCTCTTCCTTCTCAATTCCACAGCACTGTGGACCTTCTTTGTGCCCTGATTCTGAATTCCTATCCTGTGCCAAGCACTCTGACATAGGCTCAGTACATCAGAGAAGCAATGTGACTTGTACAGCATCACACAGCGAAAGTCTATTTAGAATCCATTTCTGCCTGATGCCAAAGCTTGAAACCACTACATACATAAAATTATAGTGATATAGTTATGATATATATATATGACTTGTAATTAATGAAAACACATAAATAGTGTACAAAATCTGTAAAAATATAAATGCATATGTGGTGGGCTATATATTTATTACATATGTGTGGCCTCCCAGTATTTACTGTATCTATTCTCCTTTCTAATACCATGTTCAGTATACAGAAAGTGCTAGGTATATTAGATGAATGGCTAAATTCTATTCTGTAATTAGTTATCTTTCTATCCCATATCCAATTGCCTCTCTAACTTACACTATTGTGATTTTCTTCAGAGGTAGAAGAAACAAATTGGACCAGGCCCCAATATTCTGTATAGGAGAAATCAGAACTTGCAGAAAGACTGGCCATCATAAAAGAGACTTGCCATGGCCCCAAATTGGTTGGGTGGTTGAGAATAGTGGGAACACCAGACAGGATCCAGTGTAGTCATCTCTGCCAGATAAGGCTGTTCCAAGGGCTCCTCCGGAGGGCCCTGACCGATGGGTGACCCCTGGGTGGGGACCTGTTCTCCTCTGAGGAGGAGGTTACTGCTCTCTTATCACCAGAGGGTAATAAAGTCATTTCATGGCAATTAAAATCCTAACCAATTTAAGTCATTTACAGCTCCAAACAATTACACAGAGATTCTTATCCCCGAGACTCCCAAGATGTTGTTTGAAGTGGGACATGATGGCCACAGGTAGGAGTAGGCAGGAGGGAAAAGATAGTGGCCAGAGCCTAGGAATGAGATTTCTTTACTTTGGTTTTCTTTATTTTAATTACCATATGCAGTAACTGGTTCTCTTGTGGCATTTTTTTGTGCTTAGTTTTTATTGATTTCTCCTCCCTCAACTCTCCTCGTCTCTTTGGTCTCCTTGTCTCCACCTGTTTGTACCTTTCTGATCCCGGCCCTCACCTTCCTCCACATTTATACCACATGCGCTTTATATTCCTTTCCAGCTCCCTTGCAGCTTCCTCCCTAGCCTCTTGGGTCTCTTTCTACTTTCACGACATTCCCACTCCCACATTCATGCACATATATGAAACTTAGAAGCTAGGTTCTGCTATGAGAGAGAACATGTGACACTTGTGTCTCTGCACCTGTGTTATCCTACTTACGATTATATTTTCAAATTCCATCCTAAGCACCTAGCTCCCTCCAGATGCAGGCTACTTGTAGTGTCTGGTGACAGGTACCCAAGTGAATACAGATGGGCCTCCCTCCTAGAGAAAGGGTCTTGTCATGTATCCCAGGTTCTATGAAGGTCCACGTGACAGAAAGCAGGCTTCTTGAGATATTTTAACTCAGTGACACCCAGGAGCCTCTGACTATGACCACTGAATCTATCCTCTCACCGGGAGTTCATGGCTACTTGGCAAAGCTGGGAAAATGTAGATCTGATCATAGCACTGTCCCCTTGGGCTAACACTGGACTGACAGAATGGAATCGTGTTCCAAAGCCCTACGTGATCTTAGGATGGGGGCTTTCCCAGCAGAGATCAGCCACCTAGCTGGGGTCACCTTTAAAAAACAGGGAGGAAGACCCCATTTGTATGTCTCACTTAAGATGACCTGAAGAAACAGGAAATAAAGGATAAAAAGAAACTGTAACAAGTCAAAACACCAACTGAAGGGTATATGGGGCTTACTTCCAAAGGTGACAAGTAGAGACTTTTCTGAAGGTATCAAATAGGAAGAATGAGTTCAGCAAACGCTCAAGAAGCAGAGAGCTCCCCAACAGGTGGAGTGGGACAGGCCCTCTGAGAGGAGCATTTGCTGCCTATATATTCCAAGCATTATCTATCTAACCTAAATAGTGGGAGGTAAGTAACTCAGAGTGCCACTGTAATGCCCATATTTTCATGGGTAGAAGATATTGGAAAACCACAAATACTAAAAGAGACTTCTCCCTCTAGAGAGCTGAGAAAGTTTGACATGGTGTGATGAGTTGTTGTGTAAATTACTCTTCTCATTGCTGTGAAAAAATATCAGAAGTGACTTAAGGGAAGAAGGGCTTATCACGCCTCACAGACTAAGAGGATAGTCTACCACAGCAAGGAAGGCCTGCTGAAAGGGGCAGAAGAAAGCTGGCCGCATGGTGCCTGCAGTCAGAAGCAAGGAGTAAACAGGAATGGGACTGGGATGTAAAAACTCACTTTCTCTACTATAAAACCTGGTGACTCACTTCCTCTTACTGAGGTTCTGCCTATTAAAGATTCGACAACCTTCCCAAATAGCATCATCACTTAGGGACCAAGTGTTCAAATATGTGAGCCTGTGGGAGACACTTCATGATCAGATACAACAATTAGTGACAGGAACCCAGGCAGACCAGAGACTTGACTCTGCAGAGTCAAGGCTTAGGGCTGAGGCCTAAGGGACAGATAGAAGCCAGCCCTGAGGAGGCTAAGGCCCATGTCTCAGGATGAGACCTCAACCATGCAAAAGCACTGACATGTGGCTATTATAACATGTTCAAAGAGCATACATTTATTTTACTTTAAGGGCTCCCTGGTTAAGCGGAATAAGATATAAAGTCCTTGACAATGTTATGCACAGCTTAGCTTAGCCTTAATTTCCCCATCTAACAATGGTAAGTCAGGGTTACTTTCAAAAATGCTGTCTACATATGTGCAATCTGCACAAAAAGCAATGGAACCCCTCCTCCCACTGGAGGAGGCTGGTGTTCTCTGAGTTCTGGCAGGAAGCTAGGACCAGAGCCGCCTGGCATTTCTGATACCCAGTAAGTACCGTTATTGTCATAGCTACCATGCTTAGATGGATGCGTCCTAGTGAAGTGTTTGTTATGCTCTCTGCTCATCATTCCCTGAACTTCAGAGCTCCCATCTAGAATGTGTGCCTTTCAATGCTTATCCTCAGTGTGAAGCTGCCAAGTATAGCATGAACCTGATGGAGGAGCTGCTTTGGAGTTCTGGTGTTGTTGCTGTCATTTTGAAACAAGGTCCAAATGTACAGCACACAGGCTAAATGCCTCCTACAACAGCCCTGAACACAGGCCAACATGGTCACACATTAGCATCGCATCAAAACGTCAAAGGTTGGACACCCCAGTTAGCCACTCCTACAGAACTTTACCCTCTGAGCAACTTCCTTCCTGATCCTACAACACTGCCACTCACTACGAGGTGGGAAAGTGGGGTGGGACAAGGCTGCTGATCTTCAAAGCATCATTTTCTCGAATAGATACTTCACAGAACTGGATTATATTCAGTGAAAGAAAAAGCCATCGCTAATCCAAACGAAGAGATTACTTAGTACCTTCCTTTATTTTAAAAATTAATTCCATCTTTGATGCTGATTGATTGATCATTGTGTGTATGTATGCTCATCTATGTGATTGTGAATGTGTGCGTGGTCACAGCACACCTGGGGAGGTCAAAGGGCAACCTTCAATCTTAGTCCCCACCTTCCATCTTGTTCAAGGCAGGATCTCTTCACTGCTTCCCACAAAGTGGCACAACCTGGTCCTCCACAGCCTTGATTTTTAATCCCTTGTCCCCTCCTGCTGATGTTGCTTTGGAAGGTTCTGGAAACTTTAAAAGGTGCAGCCTAGCGGGCAGAAGTAGGTCACTGGGAGCGGGCCTTTGAAGGTATCTTGCTCTCTGATTTGTGGCTCATAGAGATGTGTCCTTGCAAGACAGACAGAAGCTATGAACTAAGAAGAATCCTTCTGCTCTTCAGTTGCTAATGTCAGGTATTTATTTATTGTATTTCAAAACTAGTGCAAGTACCTAATCCTGCTGTGGAGCTAAATGGAATTCAAAGAGGTTAAGCACGTGTCTCTTGTCAAAGAGCTCAGAACTATACAGACTAGATCTAGAAATCAGTTCTTTAGCCTTCAGAGGTCAAAGCTCCTGCCTCTAACCTGCGCTTGCTAGACTAATTCCAAAAATCACTCAATTCAGATCGCTCATGGAAACTGCAGAGTCACGGGCCCTGTAAGTTCACTCATGGAAACTGCAGAGTCGCAGGCCGGTAAGTTAGGATGAGAAAGGAAGGCCCCCTAGGCTGTCAGCAAATTCAACTCCAGAAATGGTGTCCTCTCCGTGAATGAGGATAAGAACTTAGAGAGCTAGAGGAACTTGCCCAAGATCAGACAGACTGAAGATTAAGAACCAAAAAGTGGGCTTTCGGGGCCCACAGGACAGAGAACTCAGATGATTCTTTTTTATTTTAATTTCATTTATTATCATTGGGTATACATGATGTGTATGTGAGAGAGAGAGAGATCACGTGTGTGAAAGCGGTATGCACCTGGAGGTCAGAGAACAACTTTCAGGAGCTAATTCTCTCCTTTCACAGTGAACTCAGGCTGTCAAGTTTGTATAGAAAGTACTTCAACCCACCAAATCATCTCCATCACCTTCAGAAGAATCTTTAATCATGCCCTACACTTCTCTTTATATGCCCAAAACATGGACAGATACCCTACCGCCCTCGTAGCATTGAGGTAAGGTCTTTGGCAGGTGCATTCCAACCCAGGGCCTTGCTTCAGGGGTACCATTTGAGCTCACAGAGGTTCATCAGGCTCCATTGAATGTATCAACAGCTGCCATCTGTAGCTACAGAGACCCCAAAGGGGTCTCTGCACATCTCAGCACTGAGAGAGTTGTCAGCCACCCAGGAAATGCCTGGATGTCTTGAACTTCTGAACTCCTGGTTCACCTCTGCCTGAACCCAATTATATAGCCTTTGCTGATATTACTTTATAGTCAAGATTGTAAATACTTCCTCGGTTCCACTTTATGGCAGCTAGATAAAAACATCTGCCTGGAATGAGGCTCTGGAGGAAGACTCTCTGTATAAGGTGGTATTGTCTTAACCCAGAGGAGCCAAGCTAACCAGACCCTGGGAGCCCACAAGCAAGATGTCGAGCCGAGGAGCCTCGAGCACAGTAGCCTCTAAGCCCGCAGAGCATCCACATGCACCATTCCAGACACCTGGCTCCCACACCCCCGAAGTCTTGGCTTAACACAGCATTCATTTGGGTCATATAATAGCTTCTTTCCATGGGCTTTGAATGAGATGCAGGTGTCCACAGACAAACACACCACCCAGCTGAAGCTAGAACATATTGTGCACTACCAACTCTATCACTATAAACTCTCATGGAAATTGAAGCTGCCAGTCATGGCCCAGGAGAATCCTGGGCAGCCCTGAGAAAGACAGACCACACATGCTCACACACACACACACACACACACACACACACACACACACACAGCAGGCCCTGTGACTGCACATGTCAGCAATGATCCCATCTTCACTCTCAGGACCTTGCTAGGCCCTGATCCCCAGAGGCCAATGGAAAGCTGGAAAGGAGAAAACCAAGTGTCTACAGACCATTCCTCTCTCAGAAACCATAGTCCCTGGGACATAACCCCACTCCTGCATGGAAGGGCAGCAGACTAAGACTGCCCAAACCTGCACCTCAGGAGACACTCAGACACTTACATCCAGGCCTAAGCTTGATTCTCAGCACCCAGTTCTATCCTTGATAGCTACCAGTGTTGTTTGAGCCTGTGTGCCCTTGGCCATGGTCTTCCAGAATGTACATGCAAAGGCCACCACATGGCAAATGCTGGTCCTGAATCCAGTCAGAATAAGCACCTGCCTGCCTTTCCTTAATGACCCACAACTGTCCCTCCTTTCCTTAATGACCCATAACTGTCACTTTGGGTGCCTCCTCTGCTTCAATTTGAACAAGTCCTCAGTCAGTATAGCTGGTTTCATGTCACCTGCCCTCCATCCTCTGGTCCAGGAGGGCAAGGATTCCCAGGCCTCCCAAGACACCCCACTACCAACATCTCCACTGTCCCCAACACCTGAGAATAAAGCCGTCATAAACTCAAGGACTACGGTCTGACTCATGGTTCAGCATGGCTGGACAGAAGTGCCTCTGCGTGGAGCTGTTTTAATCTTTTCTCGAAAATCAATAACTGCTTACTTAGGGGTGGTTTTAATTAGTGAAGCCCTGCTCAGTGTTGCACTGATAAAGTGGCCTGCTATTCATGCTAAGTGTGCCAGGCGCCTGCCTGTTTTATCACTGCTGCTGTTGGGATAAAATCCTCCTTCCTGGGCCACACAGCTCAGTTCTCTGACAGAATTTCTGCTTGGGAAAGGTGCCTTCTGAGAAACTAGGCTTGCTCTCCCTATAGCAAAACCCTTAACACCACCTATGGATACGGGGGTTTTATTAAGAGCAGAAAGTAACCCCCTCCAAAGCAGTGAAGTTGCCCTGCCCTAGGCTTTCCAGGCTTCCAAAGAAGCCACAAGTGTGGAGAGCACAGAGATTTATTAAGCCTCTACCATGTACCAACAGCAGCACACTGTTGTTACCGTAGGATCCCCTAGTCTCCAAAGATGTTCACACTACCCCTGTTTCCTCAGTGAAATCTCAGTGCAGAGGTCAGGGCACTCCCCAGGGTCAGAAGGTCAGTAAGCTATGAAACACCTGTCTCAATGTTCTCTGTCTTCATCATGCTTTGCTGAAATCTGGGGCTTTTCCCTACCTAGACCATTTTCCCTCTTTTACCTTCCTGGTTTTGTCATAGGCTCACTCCTCCTCACCCTTACCCCTCTCAATCCCCATCCTCATAACCCCTAACACCCTCATCCTGCCAGCTGCCTGATCATCTTATTCTCTTCAAGCTACTATTGCCCACTGTGCTTTTTAGGTGTGGAGAGTTAGTGCAGGAGAACTGGAGCAAGAGGACTGATTATTCAGAGTCAAAGGCCACTCTGTCAACCTCAGCCATCATTCCATAGGAAAAGAAGGAAAAGGTAACTTCCTATTAGAGGAAGAAACAATATCTGGACAAGGTAACAACATGCTTCCAGAGCTGGAGAATCAAAGACCTGAGTTCAAATCTCATTCAGCTTCTGCTCTGTGAACAGCCGTTCTGAGGGTACCTGCCTCCCAGGGCTGTTGGGTCAAGTGAGAAAAGTGTTGCGGGTTGAATGTGCCACCCTTTCATGTGAATGAACCTTTTTTAGTGCCAGTAGCTAGAGTTAGATACAGAGAACAATTACCTCGTGTTCTAGGTTGCTTTCTGTTACTGTGATAAACCAAAGTCAAAGTTGGACCATGAGGAAAGAGTTTGTTTCATCTCGAGACTCCAGCTAACAATGCCTCACTGAGAGAAGTCCGGACAGGAATCCAAGCAGGGACAAAGGACAGATGCCTACTGGCTTGCTTTCCAGCTCACCCAGGCTCAGCTAGTTTTCTCTTACAGCCCAGGCCTACCCGTGTAGGGGATGCTGATGGCCACAGTGGAACAGGCCAACCTAAGGCAATTCTTCAACTAACTATAGGATGCTTCCAACTAACAAAGATTAACTAGCTCACTACATGTCACATGTCACTCTGTTATTATCTTACCTTTTTCTCTTTCCTTACCTAACCTGTTTTCTTTGGGTGAATCTTTGTACCGTCCCTACTTCACAGATGACAAACCTAAGGCTGAGAAATAAGCTTTGACTGGCTTGCTTGTGGTCTTTTGCTACATATATTATTCTAAGATAATAAGATGCCACTTTAAGATATTATGGGGAAACTGGGGATGTAGCTTAATTAGGGAAGTACTTGCCTGTCATGCATGAAGCTCTGGGTTCAATACCCTGCAGTATATAACACCAGACATGGTGGTAACCACTTATAATCTGAGAACTTGAGAGTTGAAGCAAGATCAATCTGGAATACAAGAGACGTTGTCTGAGGAATACTGAGTCCCCGGAAGTCTTTTGTGTCCTGTATTCCTCAGTGGTAACATCTTATAAAGCCAAAGCACAGTGTCACACCCAAGATGCATTGCTACAGATAGCCAGAGTCCAGAGCAGCCTTGAAGATTCCTTCACATCATCCTTTTACACACAATCATTCCCTCCATGTCCAGGGATAGGGAGTGTTTGAACACTGCCTACATGGAAGCCAAGCTTGGCCACATGTTCCTGTCACCTCAGCTCTGGGGTCTGAAACAAGTGAATCGCCAGAGCTTACTGACCAACACCAAGACAAAACTGTGAGCTTCAGTTTTAGTGAGAATCTGTGCTTCAAGAAGGAAGGCAATAGAGTAACACACCCAATGTCCTCATGTGACATCAGATGTGCTACCATAGACACATACCACATACATGCATACACAAATTCACACACACACAATACATACAAAATAACAATAATATTTTAAAAAAAAAAAAACTGTTTGGAGAACTTTCCTTTGTCTACCCCTTTAAGTAGGTCCCCTGGCAAGGAATCATCCTTGCTCTTTACCTGGAAGGCGTGGGCTTTTCCTTCATTCCAGAAGCATACTGCATGGGACATAGGAACCTAAGTGGCATTTCCAAAAGACTCAGGACTATATCATTCCTCAGATCCCAGAGCCCCTCCTCAGTTTTCTCCCTACTTCTCATAGTCAACTGTTTAGTTCACCCATTTATAGTTATCGGAAAACTAGTACCCAAGAAATGCTGTGTCTATTCCATCCTCCTGGAAGCAAACATCCTATTCACGTTTCCATAAGAGAGAATCTGGGTTCCACCTGGGCAGTAGAGGCCCAGAGCATAGCCTTGGCTACTGAAATGTACTTCTCTGAGGACTGCCCTCCTACTTTGATGTTCCCCTTACTAGGAAGTCTTCAGAGGCTATCTCTTCTTAAGAGGAGTTCTGTTGGTGCAACTCAAACCTTTGTAGAATATGACCAGAGACCACACAGAAGCCCTACCCTCCCAGTCCATTAGTATGTGAGCTAAACCATTTAAATATGCATGAGACCCACTTTTGAAAGGCCAGCTCTAGTTCTTTCATTATTTAGCGAAGGCAACTAACTTGGGATAACAAACTCATAACTGCCTTTTAAATTGTATTCTTGTTTTGTTCCAGGAAAAGTATATCAGACATCATCTCAGATATCATAAACCTTCAATCTGTTCTAGCCACTACTACAAGAGCAGTGCTTGAATTAATAGAAACCCACAACTGAACAGTGTGCAGGGAGCAAGGTTTTGAAGCACACAATCCTAAATAAAATGTCTTTACCAAACCCCTCCCCTCATGGTTCAAGGATCTATGTAGAAGAGGCAGAAGGTATAGCTGCTTTTATTCTAATGCTAATTTGGGTCCCCAAGACAGTTTGTACAAGAGGGTCTGCACTAGCTTCTAGGAACCTGTCCCTAGTTAATTCTGATTGGTAAATAAAGATGCCAGCAGCCAATAGTTGGGGAGAAGAGAGAGAGGCTGGTTTTAAGTTTCCCAGGCCTGAGAACATCAGAAGAAAAATGAAGAGGAGGAGGAGGAGGAGAAGGAGGAGGAGGAGGAAAGAAAGATCATGCCTTCAGAGTGTGCAGGTCAGAGACAAGAGCCACCATGGGATGGCAAGGAGAATACCCTGGGCTCTGGGCCAAGAAAACATGGCCCAGAGGGCTGACTAATTGGAGTTAAGAGCAGCCAAGATGGAACATAGAAATTAGTAAATAGTAACCTGGAATTATCAGTGGGAGAGATTCTAACAATATGGAAGGTAGGCAGTGGCCCAACTATTATGCTGCTTAAGGCATATTAAAATATAAAGGCTGTGTGTGTGTGTGTGTCTTTTGTATGACAACATAAATGGTCTAAGGCAGGAAGGAACCTCACAACAGGATTTATTAATATTCTTAATACAAGAGGGGATGGGTGACTCCAAGAAACAGTTTCTTTTAGACACAACAGGAGTGGTGCCCATATGCACTCACAGAGACTGTGGAAGCACGCAATAGGTTCAAGCCAAACGACATCCCAGAACTGAAAGGGGAGGTGGTCACAAGGCCCTACTCCTCAAGCAAAACTCAATCATTAACTGACACCCTCTGACAAATGGGAAATCAGTTTTCTCCAGTGGAGTCTCACTCCCTCTATGAGCCACACTCCAGGGTAGGTCCCATGCCAAGAGTACTCTTTGCTTCCGTTTGCTTTGCTTTGACTTTCATTTTATGTTTGCTTGTGTGTTTTAAATTTTTGGTTTTGTGGTTTTGTGGGGGGCTATGTTTCTTGTTTTTGTTGTTGTTGTTGTTGTTGTTTTTTCTTATTTGTTGAGAGAGAGAAAAGAATATATATAAAGTTGGGGGAGTAGGCAGGTGAGAAGATTTAGAAAGTTGAAGAGGAAAAAACAGGATCAAAATATGTTATATGAAGACAATTTTTTCATAACTAAAACAAGCAAAAAGTAAATTCTTTCTAAAAAGTGAAAAGGAAAAAAAGTTACTCCAGTTTTAGCTAGTTTTGTAAATGTGCAGCCCAGGGCACTGGGAACAGGAAATCAGAGGTTCATAGTAGGGTCTTAAATCCTTATTAATCAGTTAACCCATTTAGCATATAAACTGGAAATACAGGACAGTCCTGAGCAGTGGGGAGTGGCACAGCAGTGGCACTGAGCTAGCAAACAGCTACTTCTTTCTTTCTATATGATGATTCTGCAATGTAATCCAGAATTCCCTGATGACTGAATAACCAATCCTCCTAGAGACAGTCAGGCACACAGGGGAAGGATAACACATCCTCCACATTGATTCTCATCAATTCTTATTGTGTCTTTCTGGAATGACATTCTCAAATAAACAAATAAGCCTTTGAGTGGACACAGATTAGAACATTGGATACCACAAGTGGCCCTACAAAGTAATCCTAAAGGATGACATTTCAAAACTATAAGTAATGCTACAATTCGGTAGCAATCGCAAGGCTAGCCAGAATAAGATGCAGACGGTGAGATTTAGAATATGAATGGTGGTGACATTGGATGAGGCTAGATTACTGTGGAATAAGCTAGCTTTTCTTGACCACCTGAAAAACTTTGAAAGCAACAAATTGATATACCCAGAGTCAACTACAAGCCTACAGCAGAGGTATTCTCCACCTGTGTTTATCTGAGAGTACCCTCAATGTTTGCAAAAGAACATGCTGAAAATCAGGCCTGAAATCTAATTGTAGTCATTAAAATATTACAGAGGATACTGAACACATAGCTTCAGTCCTTTCTGATAATAGAGACCTCAGAGAAAATCAGTGTTACCCTAAGACCCACGAAAGAGACACTTAGATGAATTAACTTGAGAATAATGAACCCCATATTCCTCTGAATGTATTAGACTATAGAATACTCCCTTCCCCTTTGTAGAGGGGAGGGACATCCATTCGCTTATAGACCCTGAAAAGAGCTTTCCTACAGCTGGTATCTACTCCCTAACACTTAATGTCTGCTCTGAATTGCCCCCATTGCCTTCAGGTTAATAAACACATAGCAGGACAGTGAAATACATTTGCTCTTAGCAGAAATAGTATTCCCAAGGAAGGAGTTGCCAAAGCTAGCTAGTAATCACTCTTGTGGGACTTGTTCAGTGAAAGTAGAAGGATTCAAAGGGAAGAATGCATCAACATGAAGACACTCCCTTTGTAATAAGTCCCTGAAAGGACACTCCATAGCCATGCTAATTCTGCGAAGATGACTTCTTAACACCCATATATAAAGAGTTCTACAATGAAGGTGGAGGAGACAGCTCAGTCAGTAAAGTTCCTGCCTTGCAAATATGAAAACCTAAGTTGTATTCCCAGAACCCAAGCAAAAACTTGAGTGAGATAGCATATACTCTAGTATTCATAGCAGCCCAGTGCTATGGAAACAAGCAAGCAGATCCCTTGCTAATCAGACAGACTAGCCTACTTGGTAAGCTCTAGGCCAGAAGGAAACCCTGCCTCAAAAAGAAGGTAGACAGCATCTAAGAAATGACACCAGAGGTCCCTCTCTGGCCTCCACACAGACGTCTGCACACAGCACACACATATGCAAAAGATGAAAGGGGAATGTAAAGCTGCTAAAACTGGCTGGCTTGGCACTTGGGTGATGGAGCAGAGCCTGAGAGAGGCAGATAAGCTGGCTTATGTAAAATGAGCAAAGTCCTAAAGTGGCACACTGTGGAAACAGAGTAGGTGCAGAGGGACCCTGCACCTTCCAGAATATGAGGTCGTTGTGTTATCCTAAGGATTGCTCTCTAAGACCATGGCCAACATCCAGTGTCTTAGCCTGGATTCTGCCAAAGGTCTGTGCATGGACTTTTTATGTGGGAACGTGGGTCGCCTAATAAAGATAGGCGAAGATAGAGGGAATAAAGATGAAAGAAAAGAGGCCAATACAAAAACCCATCATCCTTTTGCTAAGTGTGGGAGATGTTGCTGTGGGCCTGGAATGTCCAGCATCTATGAGGCAGAGAATTAGAGAACTGGGTAGCACCTCATTGTCAAAACTCAGGTAGATGAGTTCCATAGGAGACTGCAGGCTTTGACTCAAGCTTTACTTTAAGGGGAACCCAGACTTAGGTGTTTAATTTCAGTATTGACAAAACCACTAAAGCCAGATGAGCCACTCCCTCTTAAAAATACCTAAAGTCACCTGAGAGAGAACTAAGAACATGCCCTCTGATCCCAATCTGGCCCTTCTCACGGCAGGATTTTGAAGGGTCAGCGATATCCCAAGATCCTCTGTCCTACATGATCCTTTGTTGTTTTCACTTGTATAGTTTACGGACAGACTTGTCACCTGTCCTAAGTTCAAAATCCATTATTATTATCACGATAGTGATGGGTAATTAAGCAACAAATGTGCTAATCTCATTAAGCCAGTTTTTAAATTAACTTATTTTAATGCATGTAATTAGCTAATATAATAATGTTCTCTTTCATCCAAAGACAGCCTGCAGGCTCTCCAAGCTCCGTGTGTTATGATTAATGAATTTTCACACATGGAAAAGGAAGGAATATAGAGAGTTGCCCAAAGTCACACAGCCTTCTGCTGGGGTCACTTCGTCCATGGGAATGCCCTGCACGTTATCGACTGATCTATTATCCTATCCTTGCCCACAAACTCTACCTATCTTTATTATCTTAGTTCTTGCTAGTCTCCAACCTGGAAACTCCTACCCCCTTTCCTCTTTAGTTAGCTGTTCTATTTTGCTTTTTGCTGCTATAAGAAAGCATGACCAAAAACAAAGAGGGAGGAAAGGGTTTATGACTTATTTCAAGTTAGAGTCCATCATCAAGAAAAGCCAAACAAGACTCCAGAAGTGGGAGCTGAAACAGAAACCATGGGGACTATTGCTTACTGGGTTGCTCTCTGTCTTAGTTACTGTTCTATTGCAGTGAGGAGACCCAGGGCAAGGCAACTTTATAAATGAGTTGTTTAAGTTGGGCCTTCCTTACAGTTTCATGACCATCATGGTGGGGAGTATGACAGCACACAGGCAAGTGCTGAAGCAATAGCTGAGAACTTACATCTTATCCACAAGGTAGAGTCAGAGAAAGAAAGCAAGATTGTGCCTGGGGTGGGCTCTTGAAACCTCAAAGCCCACCACAGTGACCCACCAACTCCATCAAGGCCACACCTCTTCCAGCAAGATCACACATCCTCCAACAAGGCTACAACTCTTCCAACAAGTCCATACCTCTTCTAACAAAGCCACACCTCTTCCAACAAGTCCATACCTCTTCTAACAAAGCCACACCTCTTCCAACAAGTCCATAACTCTTCTAACAAGGCCACACCTCTTCCAACAAGTGCACATCTTTTCCAACAAGGCCACATCTTCTGCAAGAAGTCCACACCTCTTCCAACAATTCCACACCTCCTCCAACAAAGCCACACCTCCTAATGTTTTCTAACAGTCCACCACTGGAAACCAAACACTCAAATATATGAGCCAATGGGGGCCATCCTCATTCAAACCACCACATTTTCCATAGCTTGATAACTTGCTTTCTTATACAACATAGGACCACCTGCCCAGGAGTGGCACTGCCCACTGTGAGTTGAGCCTTTTCACATCAAGCATTAATCAAGAAAATGCCTCCATATACATGCCCACAAACCAATCTGATGAAGAAAATTCCTCAGTTGAAGTTTCCTCTTCCTAGGTAACTCTTGTTTGTGTCATCAAAACCTAAGTAGCACACTAACCCATGTCAACTGGACATACAAACATATAAACATACTGTTAGATCGTGATCTTTCATTCTTGTTTATCCCCACAATCTCATGTTAATATTGCAGTAGAAAACAGTATAATGCAAAAAGTCCCATAGGCTTTTAAAAAATTCAAACTCTTTAAAAATCTCAAAATTGCTTCCAACTATCCAATCTCTCTTAACTGTAGGTTTCTGTAAAAATCAAAAACAAGTTAAATAGTTTCTTATGCCAAAATGGAAGAAGTGGGACATAAAAAGAATAACACAAGCAAAACCAAACCCCAACTGAGTAAACACCTAAATGTCCAATGTCTTTAATTGATTCATGATTTTCTGATTTCAAGAGGGCTTGGGCAGGTCCTCCAGCTTCTTCAGCTCTAATACTCATCGCACACACAACTTGTCTCATAGACTTGAGCCAGCTGCTGTCCTTGGAGGTTATCCCCTAGCCCTAGCATCTCAAATATGTTGGGATATCCACTGCAACTGAGATTATACTTTCACCAATCACCTTTCCTGGGCTCTTTGGAGACTCTGACCATGTCACATGTTGCCATCTGTACTGGCTGGTTTTGTGTGCCAGCTTGACATAGGCTGGAGTTATCACAGAGAAGGGAGCTTCAGTTGGGGAAGTGCCTCTGTGAGATCCAGCTGTAGGGCCTTTCCTCAATTAGTGATCAAGAGGGTAGGGCCCCTTGTGGGTGGTACCATCCCTGGGCTGGAAGTCTTGGGTTCTCTAAGAGAGCAGATTGACCAAGGTACACAAAGAACTCAAGAAGTTAGACTCCAGACAACCAAATAACCCCATTAAAAAATGGGG
>NW_022196905.1:213482814-213485244 GCF_008632895.1 Mastomys coucha
AGGGGAAGCAAGCCAGTAAGGAACATCCCTCCATGGCCTCTGCATCAGCTCCTGCTTCCTGACCTGTTCTGACTTCCTTTGATGATAAACAACGATGTGGAAGTAAGCTGAATAAACCCTTTCCTCCTCAACTTGTTTCTTGGTCATGATGTTTGTGCAGGACTAGAAACCCTGACTAAGACACCATCCCTCAGTTTCTCTTTATGAGCCCTTTAATCCTGGGGTCTCTACTACTACAAGTGAGGCTACAGCATTGCCAGTAGCTTCTCTTATTCTCCATGACCCCTTCAGTCTTATATCTTTTACTCCACCAAAATCAGTATCACATAGAAGACTTATATATTTCTAAGTTTGCCTGCCAGCTTGAGATGCAGGCTTGGTCTTCTCCAGTCCACAATCTGTGTGTGCTAAGAAAACACTTCCAAGATTTCACTTCAATGAAGCTGGTTTCTTTAAATCCCAGCTGATTTTTTTTTTCAGCCCTAGCTGAAACTAACAAACATCAACTGTCCCAGCAAAGCAAAGATTTCCCTTCCTAAGATTCCTAGCCCATAATGTCATGTAAATGAGTATAACTGAGTCTTCTCTTCCCTCTTAAGTTTCACAAGCCAGGCCTCCATTATCAGTATTTCTGTCAGCATTAGCTTTCAAGGTCCAACACAACAGCTCACTAAGCTCCATGCATTCAATGGCTTTTCAAGTCTTAGGTCTCAACACTTCCACAGTCTTGCCTAAAACAACATGGTTAGATGTCTCACAGAAATATTCATGTTCCTGAAACCAATACCTGTTGTAGTTTTCTTTTTGTTGCTGCACTAAAGCATTATGATAAAAACAACTGGCAGAAGGGGGAAGGGGTGCAGGGAGTATTACATCTTATAGGATAGAGTTCAACATCAAAAGAAGCCAGAGCAGAAGCTCAAGGCAGGAATTAAAGCAGAGACCATAGGGGAACATTGTTTACCTGGCTGCTCTCTCTGACTTACTCAACCTGCTTTCTTACTGACTTAAACTATGACAAAGGTAATTCCTCAAAAGAAGGTCTCTCTTCCCAGGAGACTCTAGCTTGTGTTAAGTTGACAGAAAATAACCAGCATAGTAGCCCATGTCACCCATTCTTCCAGATTGAGCTTATGGGTCACCTTCTACAAGAAACCTTCCAAAATATACCTCTTCCAATCAGGTTAAATGGCTTTCCTGACGTAGCCTACAGAACCTGAAGTGAAAAGGGTTGCCATGTAAACTCGAGAACTTGAATTAAGATCCCCAGCATCCATGTAAGGCTGGGTGTGGCAGTGAGACACACCTATAATTCCAGCTCCTATGGAGAGACAAGAGGCAAGGACAGGAAAAACACATTGAACTTGTAGGTCAGCTAGCTTAAGATACACCAAAGCAAAATAACAAAAATAACCTGTCTCAAGCAAGGTGGAAGGGAAGGAAAGGGTTTATTACATATTACAGGTTAGGGTCCATTATTGAGGGAAGCCAAGGTAGAAAGTCAAGGCAAGAATCTAAAGACAGGAACTGAGCAGAGCCCATGGAGGATGCTGCTTACTGGCTTGTTCTCCATGGCTTGCTCAGCTTCCTTTTTTATAGAACCCAAGACCACCTCCCCAGGGGTGGTATCACCACATACATACCACAGCACCCCCGTGCCCATTCTTACATCTATGAACACATACACAGTTTCTGTAATAGAAAAGTCAGGTTTGGTGGCAATAGCATCAGAAAACAGCCTAAACAAGACTAGAGAAGTTAGTGTTCTACTCCCTCCACTTGAGGCCATGCCTGGTTATAGAAGACAACCAATTTAGGCTCCTTATCCCCCATTGCTAGGGCACTTCACTACTGTCACCCTAGCAGATTCCATCGAATTGACATTGCACTAGGTTTCTACCTCCAATCCCAGTTGTCTCTCCCAGTATTCTATCCCTCCATCCCTCTGACACCTGCTCCCTTCTGTTCCTAAACCTACGTGCACCCCAGTCAACCCTCAAAATCTATTCAGTTCCACATTCTCAGGAAGATCCTTGCATCACCCTCCTTAAGCTTTCCTTGTTAATTAGACTCTTGGGGTCTGCTATCCTTGACCTTATACCTTATATCTACTTATGAGTATGTATCATGTATGTCTCTCTGGGTCTAAGTTACCTCACTCAGGATAATTTCTCTCGTGTTCCATCCATTTGCCAGTCCAAATTTCATGATATCATTTTTTTTGACTTGAGTGAGTGACTTCATTCTCAGCCCACAGAGAACAGGTTACATTCATTTAAGAAATGGTGAGTGTATTAAGATGGTCTATCCATAAAGTCATTCATCAACTGTTTCAATGAACAATGGTTCTGCATGGAGGGTCGCACAGACATTAGGTGAGGGTAAGAATTTGGTTCATTAACTGTGATAATTTGGAAAAGCATTCATCTC
>NW_022196905.1:213486925-213489005 GCF_008632895.1 Mastomys coucha
TTAGATCACCTGGGAGTGTGGCTTTCTCTGTGTGTTGTGGGACTGGCTGCAGAGCTTGTGCCTAAGGTTTGCTCAGAACACTAACCCAGACAGACTGGAAGGAACTGAAGTCACTGGGCTGGTAGAGTTCCTGTGTGCCTGGTCCCGCTGGTTCCAGTTACTCCCAGTGTTGAGACAGATGCTAGTTCCTACTCACCTCTGATCCTGGGTGTGTCAGAGTGCCTGGGAATGGAGCTTCCTCTGGGTATTGTGGGACTGGCAGAGGAGCATGCGCCCAAGGTCTACTCTGGACCCCAGCCCAGACTGACCAGAAGGAACCCGAGTCAATGGGCTGGCGAACTTCCTGTGTGCCTAGTCCCGCTGGTCCCAGTTACTCTCAGTGTTGGGACAGATGTTGGTTCCTGCTTACCTCTGATCCTGGGTGTGTCAGAACACCTGGGAGTGGAGCTTCCTCTGGGTATTGTGGGATGATGTTATTTTTTAATACCTGAGTAATACTTCATTGTGTAAATCTACGACATTTGTAATCCATTCTTTGGTTAGGGAACATCTAGGTTGTTTCAGGTTTGGGATATTGTAAACAAACCTGATCTGAACATAGCTAAGCAAGTGTCCTTGTGATAGAATTGAGCATCCCTTGAGTATATGTTCAGAGTGGAATGGCTAGGTCTAGAGGTAGATAGACTCCTAATTGTCTGAGAAACTGCCATGTTGATTTCAAAGTGATTGTACAAGTTTTCACTCCTACCAGCAGTGAAGGAATGTTCAGCTTGCTCCACATTCTCGACAGCATAAACTGTCACTGTGTTTGTTATCTCAACCATTCTGACAAGTGTAAGATGGAATCTCAAAGTAATTTTGATTTGTATTTCCCTAATGCCTAAGAAGGTTGAACATTTCCTTATTTTTTTATTAGATGTTTCCTTTATTTACAATATCTCCTTTCCCAAGTTCCACTCCAAAAAAAATGAAATAAAATAAAATAAAATAAAAAAGTAAAACAAACCCCTCTTCCCTCCCCCATCCTCCTGCTCATCACCTCGCTCCCTCCTGCTTACTGGCCCTGGCATTCCCCTACACTGGAGCATAGAACCTTCACAGGGCCAAGGGCCTCTCCTCCCATTGATGACTGACTTGGCCATCCTATGCTATACATATGTTGCTGGAGCCATGAGTCCCACCATGTGTACTCTTTGGTTGGAGTTTTAGCCCAAGAGAGCTCTGAGGGTACTAGTTAGTTCATATTGTTGTTTGTCCTAAGGGGCTGCAAACCCTTCAGCTCCTTGAGTCCTTTCTCTAGCTCCTTCATGGGAGGCCCTGTACTCAGTTCAATGGATGGCTGTGAGCCTCTACTTCTGTATTAGTCGGGTACTGTCAGAGTGCAGGAGACAGCTATATCAGGCTCCTGTCAGCCAGTACTTGCTGGCATCCACAATAGTGTCTGGATTTGATGATTGAATATGTGAAGGATTCCTAGGAGGAGAAGTCTCTGAATTGTCCTTCCTTTAGTCTCTGCCCCATAGTTAGTCTCTAAAACTCCTTCCATGGGTATTTTTCTTCCCCCTTTTAAGAAGGAATGAAGTGTCCACACTTTGGTATTCCTCCTTCTTGAGTTTCCTGTGTTTTGTGGTTTGTACTTTGTGTATTCCGATCTTCTGAGCTAATATCCACTTATCAGAGAATGCATACCATGTGTGTTCTTTTGTGATTAGTTTACCTCACTCAGGATGATATTCTCCAGATCCATCCATTTCCCTAAGAATTTCATAAACTCATTGTTTTTAATAGCAGAGTAGTACTTCATTGTGTAGATGTACAACATTTTATGTATCCATTCCTCTCTTGAGGGACATCTGAGTTGTTTCCAATTTCTGGCTATTATAAATAAGGCTGCTATGAACATAGTGGAGCATGTGTCCTTATTACATGTCAGAGCATGTTCTGGGTATATGCCCAGGAGTAGTATAGCTGGATCCTCTGGTAGTACTATGACACATTTCTGGAGGAACCAACAAACTGATTTCCAGAGTGGTTGTACCAGCTTGCAGTCCCACCAGCAATGAAGGAGTGTTCCTCTTTC
>NW_022196905.1:213489537-213491232 GCF_008632895.1 Mastomys coucha
GGTGTTCTGTTCAGGAAATTTTCCCCTGTGCCTATGTCCTCAAGGCTCTTCCCCACTTTCTTTTCTATTAGTGTCAGTGTATCTAGTTTGATGTGGAGGTCCTTGATCCACTTGGAATTGAGCTTTGTACAAGGAGATAGGAATGGATCGATTTGCATTTTTTTACATGCTAACTGCCAGTTGAGCCAGCACCATTTGTTGAAAATGCTGTCTTTTGTCCACTGGATGGTTTTAGCTCCTTTGTCAAAAATCAAGTGGCCATAGGTTTGTGGGTTCATTTCTGGGTCTTCAATTCTACGCCATTGATCTACCTGCCTGTCACTGTAAAGCTTAAGGTCCGAAATGGTGATTTCCCCAGAGGTTCCTTTATTGTTGAGAATAGTTTTGGCTATCCTGGGTTTTTTGTTATTCCAGATGAATTTGCAAATTGCTCTTTCTAAGACTGTGAAGAATTAAGTTGGAATTTTGATGGGGATTGCATTGAATCTGTAGTTTGCTTCCAGCAAGATGGCCATTTTTATTATATTAATCCTGCCAATCCATGAGCATGGAAGAGCTTTCCATCTTCTGAGATCTTCTTCAACTTCCTTCTTCAGAGAACTGAAATTTTTGTCAAACAGATATTTTACTTTCTTAGTTGAGTCACACCAAGGTATTTTATATTATTTGTGACTATTGTGAAGGGTGTTGTTTCCTAACTTATTTCTCAGCCTGTTTATCCTTTGTGTAGAGGAAGACCACTGGTTTGCTTGAGTTAATTTTATATCCAGCTACTTTGCCGAAGATGTTTATCAGGTTTAGGAGCTCTCTGGTGGAATTTTGGGGTCACTTAAGTATACTATCATATCATCAGCAAATAGTGATAATTTGACTTCTTCCTTTCCAATTCGTATCCCTTTGATATCCTTTTGTTGCCTAATTGCTCTGGCTAGGAATTCAAGTACAATATTGAATAGGGAGGGAGAGAGTAGGCAGCCTTGTCTAGTCCCTGATTTTAGTGGGATTGCTTCAAGTTTCTCTCCATTTAGTTTGATGTTGGCTATTGGTTTGCTGTATATTCCTTTTACTGTGTTTAAGTATGGGCCTTGAATTCCTGATCTTTCCAAGACTTTCATCATGAAGGGATTTTGTCAAATGCTTTCTCAGCATCTAATGAGATGATCATATGGTTTTTTTTCTTTTAGTTTGTTTATGTAGTGAATTACATTGATGGATTTCCGAATATTGAACTATCCCTGCCTCCCTGGGATGAAGCCTCCTTGATCATGGTGGATGATTGTTTTGATGTGTTCTTTGATTCGGTTTGCAAGAATTTTATTGAGTATTTTTGCATTGATATTTATAAGGGAAATTGATCTGAAGTTTTCTTTCTTTGTTAGGTCTTTGTGTGCTTTAGGTAGAAGAGTAATTGTGGCTTCATAGAATGAATTGGGTAGAGTGCCTTCGGTTTCTATTTTGTGAAATAGTTTGGGGAGTATTGGTATTAGGTCTTCTTTGAAGGTCTGATAAAACTCTTCACTAAACCCATCTGGTCCTGGGCTTTTTAGGTTGGGAGACTATTAATGACTGTTTCTATTTCATTAGCAAATATGGGACTGTTTAGATCACTTACCTGATCTTGATTTAACTTTGGTACCTGGTATCTGTCTAGAAAATTGTCCATTTCATCTAGGTTTTCCTTTTTTTTTTTTTTTT
>NW_022196905.1:213491242-213492822 GCF_008632895.1 Mastomys coucha
GTATGTTGTGGCTTCATTTTCTTTAAACTCTAGAAAGTCTTTAATTTCTTTCTTTATTTCTTCCTTCACCAAGTTATCATTGAGTAGATTGTTGTTAAGCTTCCACATGTATGTGGGCATTCTATTGTTTATGTTGTTGAGGAGTAGCCTTAGTCCATGGTGATCTGATAGGATGCAAGGAATTATTTCAGGAATCTTTTGAGGCCTGATCTGTGACCAATTATATGGTCAATTTTGAAGAAGGTACCATGAGGTGCTGAGAAAAAGGTATATCCTTTTGTTTTAGGATAAAAAGTTCTATAGATATCTGTTAAATCCCTCTGTTTCATAACTTCTGTTAGTCTCACTGTCTTTGTTGAGTTTCTGTTTTCATGATCTGTCCATTGCAGAGAGTGGGGTGTTGAAATCTACCACTATTATTGTGTGCGGTGCAATGTGTGCTTTGAGCTTTAGTAAAGTTTCTTGTATGAATATAGATGCCCATATATTTGGAGTATAGAGGTTCAGAATTGAAAGTTTCTCTTGGTAGATCATACCTTTGATGAATATGATATGTCCCTCCATATCTTTTTTGATCACTTTAGGGTGAAAGTCAATTTTATTCAATATTAGAATGTCTACTCTAGCTTTTTTCTTGGGACCATTGGCTTGGAAAATTGTTTTTCCAGCCTTTTATTCTGAGGTAGTGTCTGTCTTTGTCACTGAGGTAGGTTTCCTGTATGCAACAAAATGTTGGGTCCTGTTTACGTAACTAATCTATGTCTTTTTATTGGGGAATTGAGTCCATTTATATTAATAGATATTAATGAAAGGTAATTGTTGCTTCCTGTTATTTTTGTTGTTAGAGTTGGAATTCTGTTCATGTGGCTATCTTCCTTTAGTTTTGTTGGAAAATTACGTTTTGCTTTTTCTAGGATGTAGTTTACCTCCTTGTTTGAAGTTTTCCATTTATTACCCTTTGAAGGGCTGGATTTATGGAAATATATTGTGTGAATTTGGTTTTGTCATGGAATACTTTGTTTTCCCCATCTATGGTGATTGAGAGTTTTGTTGGGTATACTAGTCTGAGCTGGCATTTGTGTTATCTTAGGGTCTGTATGACATCTACCCAGGATCTTCTTGCTTTCATAGTCTCTGGTGAGAAGTCTGGTATAATTCTGATAGGCCTGCCTTTATATGTTACTTGACCTTTTTCCCTCACTGCTTTTAATATTCTTTCTTTGTTTTGTGCATTTGGTGTTTTGACTATTATGTGGAGGGAGGAATTTCTTTTCTGGTAGAATCTATTTGGAGTTCTGTAGGCTTCTTGTATGTTCATGAGCATCTCTTTCTTTAGGCTAGGCAAGTTTTCTTCTATAATTTATTGAAGATATTTACTGGCCCATTAAGTTGGAGGTCTTCACTTTCTTCTATACCTATTATCCTTAGGTTTGGTCTTCTCATTGTATCCTGGATTTCCTGGATGTTTTGGGTTAGGAACTTTTTGCATTTTGTGTTTTCTTTTACTGTTGCGTCAATGTTTTCTATGGTATCTTCTGCACCTGAGATTTTCTTTTCTATCTCTTGTATTCTGTTGGTGA
>NW_022196905.1:213493167-213494171 GCF_008632895.1 Mastomys coucha
TTAAGGGATTTTTGTGTTTCCTCTTTAAGGGCTTGAACCTGTTTACCTGTGTTCTCTTGTATTTCATGCTCTCCTTAAATTCCTCTACCATTGTGAGATATGATTTTAGATCCAATTCTTGCTTTTCTGGTGTTTTGGGATATCCAGGACTTGCTGTGGTGGGAGTAGTAGGTTCTGATGAAGCCAAGTAGTCTTGGTTTCTGTTGGTAAGATTCTTACATTTGCCTTTCGCTATCTGTTGATCTCTGGTGTTAGATGTTCTTGCTGTCTCTGGCTGGAACTTGTTGCTCCTGTGGGTCTGTAAGCCTGTCAGCACTTCTGGGAGATCAGTACTTCTGGGAGATCAGCTCTCCTCTGGTAAGACCCATCTGCAGTAGGCTGTGGATCAGTTGTCCCTCCTGAATCCTGAGACCTTGGGTTGGAGCACTCCCTGAAGACAAGCTCTCTGCTTATGGGGAAGGGGCAGAGAGGGCTGTAGATCTTCAGTCCCTCCTAGGTGAAGAGGGAGGTAAAAAGGATCCTGTGCTGGCTGCCCTGCCACTTCTGAGGCCTGTGCCTCCTGGATGGTCCCGCCTTAGAAGGTCACCAGAGAGAAAATGGAGATCTCACCTGAGTCCCTGGGTGGAGCACTCTCAATCTGTAGTCCAACTTCCAACAATGGTCATCAGCAGCTGTGAATGGTAGTCCAAGGATCTATCAGTTAAGGCAGGCAGGTGAAGCAAAGAGTGATTGAACATTTCTTTAAGTGTTTCTCAGCCATTTGAGATTCCTCTGCTGAGAATTCTGTTTATATCTGTACCACATTTTTTAAACCCATCAATAAACAATCCTTTATACATCTTGAAAGAATAATACTCAACTTTGTTTGGAAGTTTTCATATGGAAAAAAACAAAAACAAAAAAAACAGACAATTCTATACAATAAAAGAACATCCAAAGATATAACCAACACTGATTTCAAGCTGTACTACAGGGCTCTGGTTATAAAATAGCATGGTCTTGGC
>NW_022196905.1:213494181-213500545 GCF_008632895.1 Mastomys coucha
AAAGACACATTGATCAATGAAATTGATTGAACACCCAGAGGTAAATCCATATATCTATTGTCACCTGATTTTTAATAAAGAAGCCAGAAATATACAATGGAAAAAAGAAAACATTTTCAACAAATGGTACTGGTCTAACTGAATGTTGATGAAAATATCCCATTCTGTAGGGTCCTATTGACGGGTGTCTTTGCTTTATAAGACCTTTTTTGTTTCATGAGGTCCCATTTATTAATTGTTGATTGTAGTGCCTGCAGTACTGGTGTTCTGTTCAGGACATTGTCTCCTGTACCAATGCATTCAAGGCTATTCCCCACTTTCTCTTCTATCAGATTCAGTGTTTCTGGTTTTATGTCGAGGTCTTTCTAATCACGGAGACTTAAACTTCACATCTGACAGAGGGCTAGTATCCAAAATATATAAAGAGTTCGATTAACTAAACATCAGAAAATCAAATAATCCAGTTAAAACCAGAGTTTAGTTTGTCTCTAACACTGACTTCCCTCAATCCCTCAGTGCAAGCCAGCTCCCTACATGTCTCTGTAATGAGTGTGTACCCCACTAATCCCTTGAACAAATTCAGATCCTGGAGTAAGAGACAAAAAGACCCAGCAGCTGAAAGAAGAGCAGCTTTGGTGGATCTGGAGAATTTTGCACTATTGGCCCTTCAAGGTAAGGTTTAAGGACATTAAAAATTACTGTTGAGGTGACAATATTGTATTCTAAGGCTTAAAAATAAAAAAAAATGATTTCATTAGTTGCTAAAATGGCAATCAACTAGTTGAATATGAGTTTTATTGATATAGTAACTATATAAAGTCCAGTGGTAATAAATAAAGAGGCCCTGCCTGTGGTGGGGAGTGCATTCTGTTGCCAATTCCCCATCAAACTCTATCATTCTATTAGTTGTTAGAAATTGGAATAACACCCTTGACAATAATTTTTATTGCTTTACCTGTAAAACATAAGGGTAAGAAATAATTTTGTCAACTGGAAAGTGTTGGTAATAACTCAGGCATATTGCTGGTGCCTGAGGTCTGGATCCCTGTGAGCAGCTGAACTGGGCCTGTGCACACTGCTTTAGTCAAATTTGTTTCTCTTCTTCTAGTGTTCTCCAGGCAAAGGAGAACTCTACTCAGAAACAAGTAGACAGCAGCTCTGTCTGTAGTTTGTGGCCCTCTATGTGAGACCGTCGTGTGTGTGGTGTGGTGTAGTGTGTGTGTGTGTGTGTGTGTGTGTGTGTGTGTGTGTGTACACTCTCACACTCTTGCATGCATACATGTGTGTATGTACATGTTCAGGTGTCATCCCTCAGGGACCACTCATCTTGTTTGAGACAGGGACTCTTACTGCTCTGAAGCTTGCCACACACCTTGAGTTTCCTACCCTGACTTACTTAAAAGATAGACAAACCAGTGTGGATGAGAGGTGGAGTTTATTAAAGGTTTTGTTTGATTGTTTGTTTGTTTGATTTTCACATAGATTTAAGTACTGGGGCTCATAAAAAGAGAGACATGTGGATATGAATGTCTCAAAAAAGTCATGTTCTGTTGCATTATGATAACCACACAGAGAATTTTGCTAAGGTTTGAAGTTATCTTTAAAGGGTTGTTAAGGAATCTGAATGAGATTGCAGGGTGATTCCTATGGTGCACAGACTGGATTATAGCTGATAAGGTAGCACTCTGATGATGAGAGTTGTAAGGGAAGCTAGGACATTTTTATTATCAACAAAAGTTAACAGTCTTGCTTGTGGGATTGTCAGAAAACATCTGAGGAAAGAAGAAAGCTATACTCAAGGTCATTCTCACTCTGGCCTGAAGCCTGGTTTATTGCTGTTTTAACATTCTCACTGATAATATCTACATAAAGTGAACACAGTCTGTGTCAAAGCAAGTTGATTGTGCTAGAATTCTTGATTCTCAGCTGACAAGAGCTTTCCATCAGACTCAGGGTGGAGGATGGAGTAGGGGGCTCCTTTCCATCTTGTGGTCTTTACATTTGCCGTGTCTTTCTATCCTGCTTACCTGTGAATGGACAGAGAACAAAGATTCAGAGAGTGGACAGGAGGGTCAGGATATTGGTATCAAATAAAGAGCTGTTTATAGGAGAACAATCTGGAAAGTGTTTATGTATTTAACAACTAGAGGACATTATGACTGTAGCGAGAGATGTTTGCTGGGCAGAGTGACAAGAATCCTAGCAGGAACGAGGTGAGGGAGCCCAGACAGGATGAGGGATAAGACCATGGTGGGGAATCCGTTTTATGGCATATTCAGTCTTCTGATGGTTAGCCCATGCTCCTGATAACTTCTCTACTCTTATGATGGCCATCTCACCTCTTGATTATCAGCTCATGAGGTAATATAAACCACTTCTAAAAGGTATATGCTTGGGGAAGAGAAAGCCAAGGGACTGTGGCTGAGGATTTTTTAAATATGGGTGGGATCTAAGTTCATTTTAAAGATTCAAGAGAAAAAAATGTGAGTGAGGGTATTCAAGAAAGAGTCAGACATGAGCTGGGATAATTAGAGTGTCAGGAAGCAACAAGCTGAGTGTGCCCCCCACCAAGTAGGCATGTTGTAAACTCAAATCCCTACACAAAGTGTAAGCAGAGGTGACTGGGTCATAAAGGCTCTGCCTTCCTGAATAGAACAGCTTTATCTGGGAGATGGGCCAGACAGCAAAAGAATGGGATTGTCATCAGGAGCGTGGGCTGGCCATTGAGAAGGTAGACTAGCTATTAAGAAAGTGGGCTAGCTATCAAAAAAGTAGGCTAGTCATTACAAGCATAATCTTGTACTTGAGAGAGTGGGCAAGCTATAGTGAGGATGAGCTGACCACTGTGAGGATGAGATTCCTGCCATAAGAGTGCATGGACTAGCCATCACAAGACTTGAGTTTGATATAAAATGTGTCCCCACTATTCTTTTGTTCCCTCCCACTATATTATCTTTCTGGACAGCCTGATCATTTTCAATGGCTGTGACCCCTTGGCCTTGAGCCTCCTAGCCTTCAGAACTGTACCAAATAAATATCCTTATCAATAGCACTGTTCCATCATAGCAACAGGAAAGAGAAGCCAGAATTCTTATACCTCCTTCCTTTGCATCCTAGGAGCTCTGTTGCCTTCAGCATGCCTGACACCCGTAACTGAAGGGTCTCAGGGTCCTTAAAGGGACATATTCTAAGCACAGGGGTGCTTCTGAACTTTGAGTGTTCCCACAGTAAAGTTCAACTAGGAAAAATGTAACCAACAGGCCTGAAAGAACTCCACAAAAGACTTTTCATGTGGCTCTCCAGACTCTTTGGCTGGGAAACTCCCAAATACAGATAGAAGATGCTCTCAAGGAGCCTAAAGGTCACTCTTTGGCACAGCAACACCTCCATCCACAGAAGTCTTCAGGCTCCTCAGCTGCAGCTCAAAGCTCAGGTATAGTTCAAGATTCACACATATTCACCTGGAAACTAACTGTTAGTCAGCCTCTGAGGCCCTCAGAACCGTGTGTCCCCTCTATGGCATGGCATTGACTTTGCTCTCAACCTAAACACATTTACACTAAATGTAATCCCTGCCGTGCCTTTGTTCCATAAAGGACTGACGGTAATGTAGCAAGAAACACGTAAGACACTAAGATCAAGATCTGTAGAACCAAGCAAGTAGTAGGTCATAAAATTGACTGGGGATGTAGCTCAGGGGCAGGATGGTTACCTAACATAGGCAAGGTCCTGGGTTGAATAGCACCACAAGATAACAAATTTAACAAAGAGAAATTAAGGAAATAGAGTCTAGGTCTAACTTTTAAAGATAAGCTCAAGTCTCAGCCAATGGCCACAAAGAAAGTCACACATCTGAATCTGAGCTTCCCGTTGATTAAAGGGAAGAAATACATCTAACACATGAGGGCCAGGCCATCAGGGTCCAGGGCTCCATTTGCAAGATCCCCTTCAAGAAGATTTAATGAAGGCTGAGGAGATGGCTCAGTGGGCAAAAGGCTCGCCTCATACGAGTGGAGACCTGACTTCCATTCCCCAGAGCCCATGTGAAATAATGCTGTGTGCTTGCAATCCCAGCACCAGGAAAGTAAAGACAAATGGATCCCTGGGATGTACTGGCAGCCAGACTAACCAATCTGGAAAGTTCCAAGCCAGTAAAAGAACCCATCTCAAAAGCAGGATGAATTGTGCCCAAGTAATGACCCCTGAGATTATCCTCTAGCTTCCGCATGTGTGCATACACATGTGCACCTGCACCCAAATGTACACACAGAAGTTGAAGTCACTACTGCGAAAAGAGAATGTGGTATATAGATTTTTTTTCACCTATTCCTAACATTCTAATTCATCAGAGATAAAAGTAGATCTGCTTGTCACAGGGCCAAGTGAAGCCACCAATTTCTCTCTTCCAGAATGTTCTAAGACATGAGACACAAGTATAGAGGCCATTGCAAGAACATCTACTGCAACTCAGGACAGTGATCCCTGGTGTGGTAAGAGACTGGAGTCTGGTGGAGGCTTAAAAATGGTAAGCAGTTGCTCGTGGCTGCACAGTTAGTCAGTGGCAGAGTGAAATCTCTGTAGGCCTAGAGCAGAAATGGACCAAGCTAAAGAGCCAGACTGAGGACTCCATTGCATCAGCCTCTCCATTCTCCAGCCTGGGAGCCCAGATGCAGGAACTAAAATGCTATGGGAGGTGAAAGAGCATCATGCTGTCCTACGATCACAGAAGTAGAATTTGTGCTTTCATACAAAATCCAAGCAACCTTCTAAGCTAGACAGGAGCCTGTGGGAGGCTGACAAAGGCAGGAGTGGATGCCACTGCGCAGTGACTGGGAAAACCTTCCTTCTGTCTGCCTGGCAGATCTGGTATTGTTCCCAAACCTATTATAGGCTAGTAGATGAGAGAAAAAAATCACTCTGGGTGATTCCCACAGGCCACTTTCCAGCTCTCACAGAGCCCATGGAAGCCTGGCTTCTGCTGGTGTCCCACTCACCCCTGCCTTCTGGGCAGACAGGGAGCTCCTTGGAAGCCAAGTTCCTGAGCAGATATTGGCAGAGTGTGAAGGGGCTATAAAACGATCAGAGCCAGAGTGTTCTGCCTGTAACAGGGCCGGTTAGTGTAATTTCACAGTGATAAGGGTGGCCTGCAGTTGTGGGAAAGATAGGTGGTCCCATAAAATTCGGTCACCAGCAGGGCATGGGGTGAAAAGGTAGAAGGAGGAGGCGGATCACCCTCAGCTAAAGAAGTCTGTGACTAGAGTCCAGACCTGGTTGGTGAGTCAGGGCACAGACACCCAGGGAACTGGGACCTACTCCAGGACAGAGCGGAGACACTAACTCACAGCAGGTTCCCAGCAAGAGTTTATTCCCACTTCCCCCAGTCCAGATTTCTCCTGCCCAGCATTCACTGCTGAGCATGGCTGCCTGTCACTTAGGAAGTCTGCTCTTTGAGACCATCCATGGATGGAACCTCCTTTCACCATGTACCCTACAACTCCTAATGGGATTGTCCCAGTATTCCATTTTAACCCTAAAATGCTCACTCTGGACAGTACTTTCGACCTCTGATAGTCCAGAGCACTGAGGACCAGATTGGAATTAAGGTGAACATGTCACAGGATAGCTACATGTGTGGATTTTTGGAAGTGAACTCAAGTGTTTTCAGCAGATGCCTGTCTACAGGTCTACATCACCTCTCTGCTCTTGGTTCTTCCACACCCTACATGAGAAACAGCATAACTAAAGAATAGATAGGGTCTCATTTACTTACCCATTAAGGATTCTTTATATGCTATCTGATCGCATGTCCTGTATTTGCCTGCACTCTCCGAGAATGCTCTGAGCTGAGCTTTTGATTGGCCGACTCGTTAATTGGTCACTGAAACAGGGACTCATTCTATGGCTTACCATGAAGTCCAAGCAGTCCTGAAACTTGTGGCAATCCTTCTGTCTCAGTCTTCCAAGTATGAACACAGGTGGAGCAACCACATCCAGCTCAGTTATTTTTTTTTATTAGTCATTCTTGGGTTGCTTTCAAATCTTTATTACCATTACAAGCTCTTTGTTTCTGAGAATTTAGAAAACAAGAGTCATTCTAGAAAAGTGTAAGGGGCTGGAGAGATAGCTTAGCAGTTAAAAGCCCTGACTGCTCTTCTGAAGGTCCTGAGTTCAAATGCCAGCAAACATATGGTGGCTCTGGAAAAGCAAGATTCAGATATAAAATCACTTCTCATGATGATAATACAGGACCTTAATAAAGACATAAATAGCACCCTCAAAGAAATACAGGAGAACATAGGTAAACAGCTAGAAGGCCTTCAAGAGGAAACACAAAAATCCCTTAAAGAACTACAGGAAAACACAA
>NW_022196905.1:213501310-213503466 GCF_008632895.1 Mastomys coucha
AGCAAAACTACACCCTAGAAGAAGCAAGAAAGTAATCTTTCAACAAACCCACACAAACCTAATTACACATCTAACAACAAAAATAGCAGGAAGTAACAATTAGTTTTTCTTAATATCTTAATATGAAAATTAATATTACCAACATATCCTAATTGATTGAAATCCAAAAATATGAGGAATTAAAAATTTGTTGGCTGTCATCCAGTGGTCTCTCTAATTTGGTAATTGGAGAAAGAGATCCAGTATCGTATAATCCATATACACTTTCTGCTTGTTTGTACATGACAGTGTCTTGCTAGGTTCCACATAATGGTCTTGAAATCAGGCTTCTCCTATCTCAGCCTCTCTATTAGTAGGATTGTTTATTCGATGTTTTTTACACTATACTATGGTTTTCAGAACAGCTTACATATTTCAAAAGTTTATATAGCCAAAAGAAACGTAGACAAATTAACTTGAGAGGTTGCTTGTAAGAGAACAACAAAGAGACTGAATGCTTTGCTTGATATTTGTAACTATTGTATCAAGTTTGGAGAAGAGGACTTTGTAAGTTACTCTTTCTCTGAGATGAATGCTTTCCAAAATCACTACAGCCAATGAACCAGATTCTTACCCTCACCTAATGTCTGTGCCACCCTCCAAGCAGAACCATTGTTCATTGAAACAGTTGGTGAATGACTTCATAGATAGACCATCTTAATACACACACCATTTCTTAAATGAATGTAGCCTGTTCTCTGTGAGCTGAGAATAAAGACAATCACTCCAGTCAAATAGCTTTGACCATAGCAGGAAATCTGTATCCAAGAATCATGCCTACATTCATTCCTTGGCACAGCAGAACTGTCAACTCTCAGCTTAGCTACAATGGAGGTAAAATCCTTTGGTGATATGAGGGTCTTTGAAGTACATCCTTATTACAATGAACTCCAATGTCTAAAAATAGTTCTTATTTTGGGCTTGTACCACAGTAAGAGCCAAGATTTTAAGCTCTACTAAAAACAAAACAAAGAAACAAAAAGACTTTATCTACTTATGTTCATTTAAAAAAAAATACTAGTAGTGATATATTACTTTCAAATATGCAGTTAATCTGTTTGGAGTTATTTCAAATTTATATTGAGACAAATGTATGTATTTTCAGTATTGCTGTAGACTAGCATCTACAGAAGTCTGTTCATTTGGGACTGAGTACAGAGTCCCCAACGAAGGAGCTAGAGAAAGGACCCAAGGAGCTGAAGGGTTTGCAGCCCCTTAGGATGACAACAATATGAACTAACTAGTACCTGGCTTCAGCTGCATATGTATAGTAGAAGATGGCCAAGTCAGTCATCAATGCGAGGAGAGGCCCTTGGTCCTGTGAAGGTTCTATGCCCCAGTGTAGGGGAATGCCAGGGCCAGGAAGAGCGAGAGGGTGGGTTGGTGAGCAGGGGGACGGGAAGGGAACAAGGTTTTTTTTTTCTGGTGGTGGTGGTGGTGGTTTTGTTTTTGTTTTTTTTATTTTTATTTTATTTCTTTTATTTCTTTTTTTCAGAGGGGAAATTGGGAAAGGAAATATCATATGACATGTAAATAAAAAAAATCTAATAAAAAAGACTGCTCAATTAATTGTTGTTTTATATCAAACAATTTTTATAATTAAAAATTTTTTATAATAAAAAATAACAATTAAAAAGAAAAATGGAAGAAAAAAAAGAACATGAAAGCAAAAAACAAAAACAAAATAGTCCAGCAAGGCAGGGGTGGCTAAGTGCCAGGTAGGTCCACTGTAGTCTGAGTGTTCAATTGGGACATGTCACCTCATATCTCAGCAAATAGGAAGCAGGGAGTAAACAGAAGCAAAACTTTCATGTCTCCTCATTCTATGGGGCCCACTTTCCTCTACCTAGGTCTCAGGAATGCCCAAAACAGGGCCACCAGCCTGGGACTGAATATTCAGCGCATGAACCAAGAAGGGACATTTCCCATTCAAAGTGCTACTCACTCTCCACCATTTAACACTTGGAAACCCTGATAAACACTTTAGAACGGGTGAGAGAGCGGGGGCAGAGGAAAGCAACATGGGCCTTCAAACCCTGAACTAGTGAAGCAGGATTCCATATGGTGAGTTCTTACCCAAAAGGAAGAAGGAAGAAAGGATGGAAGGGAGGGAGGGA
>NW_022196905.1:213503956-213516164 GCF_008632895.1 Mastomys coucha
GGAGGGAGGGAGGAAGGGAAGAAGGAAGACAGGAAGGAAGGAGTGAAAGTTGACTGAGAGTCTCCAGCTCCAAGAGGAGAAAGGGGTTTTAAATTAGCCCCTAGTCTTCTTGGGACGTCTCCCATGCATGTTGTAGCCCCCATGTAAGGCTCAGTTTTTTCATTTGCAAAATAGGATAGACGACCCAAATGCTATAAGAGGCCTTGTGAGGTGATGGAACACAAGCTGGTATTAGGCTAATGGGATCACTCTGGGCATATTTGAGTGACCAAAACACCTGGGCCCACAACCCACAAATCCATATATAAACTGCCCAGACCAGCAAAGGGAATGTGCCACTACAGTGTGGCCTGTCTCAGGTACATCACAGCTGCAGTAGTAACTGGGCCTTTTCAGCCACAGGCCTCATTTTCTCCCTTTCTCAACAGGTGGTGAGGCCAAGCTCTATCCCCCCACACATACACTGCCCACTCCCCACCCCTGGGCACTTAGAGTGCACACAGATTAGAGGTATATTTATTGTTAAAACTTATCACATCACATCAAAGGTATGGATGCGTCTCTCCTTGGAGGCCCCTGTGATTCTGCATTATCAACACTCACCCTCAACAGACACTGTGCCTTGGGCACTGGGGGCATAGGGAAAAGGCAGCCACACTTCTGCCTTCCAAGAGCCCTGTGAGAATCTAAACCTAGCAGAGAAGAAGGCAGGTAAATGAGAAAACAGCCTGTCCCACTTCAGCCCTAGAGCAAGCCAGACTGCCAGGGTTCGTGGACCACAGTGAGACACACAGAGGAGGTGATAAACATCTGAGTCAGATGTTCAGAGGAGCAACAGCAATGGATAGAAACAGTACACCTCAAGCAGGGAAGGGCCAGAGGCCACCCATGGCATCATAGCCAGCCAGGCCTCAGAGGCAACATGGATCCCTTGTGTGGGTTAACAGTTGAGGAGCCATATGGGTCAACCAATTTCTCTCAACCCAACTCCCTCACAACTGCCAATCTCATCTTGCACTTCCTAACAGGTGAAGCCAAGGAACATCTTCTATGGAAGGCCCCCTATGGTGTGCAGTAAGAGCTCTGTGCTGTCCTGGTGTACACAGCCACATGCACCAGTGAGCTTTTCCAAGCAAGCACTGTGTAGCAGAAGGTACATGACTCGAAACAGCCATGTGACTAGGATGGCAGTTATGAAGCATATCTGAGTGCTACACATCTTGCTTAGGGATAGGCTGCAAGTATCTTCGTCACCCTCGTTAGCTCACCAAATCCTCTGAAATCATACCTATTCTGAATATTCCCGATCCACAAATGGCAGCTCTGAGGCTCACAGACAGGAAGCAGCTCCACCAAAGTCAACCTGCTGGCCCCTTTCACAGCCAAAATCCATATCGCCTGGTCCCAAAGCCTGCATCTTCTGCAACGGGCACCGTGTTTTAATACATGATAGATTTAAATGGAACTGGATCAGAAAGCAGGAGACAGTGCAGTGTTCAGATGTGATGAAAACTCTTACAGTGAACAACATTTGAAATGGGGAAAAGGTTCCTGGGAATGTCATTCTAAGAAAGTAGTGGTAGGATCTCAGAGACATGGAAGGCTGCAGTCTGGATCAAACAACCGTCCCCCACCCACAGTCTCTAACCTGCACCTGGACTGTGTAGGGGTGCTATCAGTCCCGAACCATGTATACGACACTAGGAACTCTTGACAACTATGCTTTAAAATATCAGCTACATTGAAGTTAACCATTCCTAAATGACTGATACTTGAATTGCTTGGAAAAGTGCCTGCCCAGGATGAAAGGGAAGAAAGACATTGGACCTCTGAGAAAAGGCCTGAGTGGTCTAAAGAGCCAGGCTGGCAGTTGACTTTGCAGGAAGAGAGAAAGGAATTGTCAGAGGCTCTGAGAAAACATCCCTGGGAAGAGACTTTAGGCTTCTTGGTCTGCTAACAGGGATGAGAATTTTGCTTCCATGGAGCAGGATTATGTGTAAGCAATCTGTTTTTCTGAGAAACTCTGAACTGAGCTTTATGGGACCACACTGCATTGATAGAAGGACAGAGTTCCCTCTGAACATTCCTGGGACAAGCCCTTATGACAGGGCCGGGATTGTCAATACCTGGCTCCAGGACCCCTGGTGTGCTACCAGGAGCCTTCTTCAGTCATTCTAAGTCCCTTTCCAGGGCACACAGCCTGCCAAAACCCACAGCATCAGTCAGGAGGACCCACAAGGGCCATTGTCCCCTTCTTCCATTCCAGAACACTCTGATCTCTCTCCTCCTGACATGCCTCCCCTTGTCTAGGTGAGACTCTGTTCTGGACAGGGCTGTCACCAGGAGGCAGCTTCCACAGCCCCAGGGAGCATTTCTTCCCTGAGATGACTCCCGGCTGTGCTGTCAAAGTGCTGCTGGCATTCCTACAGAGTGACAGACACACTGTTCAGATGACCAGAGACTGCAAATATTTGCTCTAGCTTCCGAACACATTTAAAGCAGCCTGGCTGTACTTGTAAATATCTTACATTCAAGGCAAGATGAAAGGGGGAGAGCTGGATCCATGTTTACCAAGTCACGGGTAGATGGGAGAAAGCAAAGGCCCTGGCTTCTTGCTGCACAGTTGTGACAATGGGACCACAATGTCTTCTGTGTTTTCAAAGGGCTGTAGGAATCAAGAGAAGAAATTATCAACAAATGGGATCAGAGAGATGGCTCAGCAGGTAAGAGTACCTGCTACCTAACCTAGCCTGATGACCTGAGTAGCATTCCCAGAACCCACACGGCAGAGAAAGAGAACCCCACTTTGTTCTCTGCCTCTAAACACACACCATGGCACATATCCATTCTTACTTGTACATACAAATAAATAATAAATACATGTAATTTTTTAAAGAAATTCTCAGTGTTCAAAAGATAGGTATATTCAGCCTTGTTTAAAACATTAGAGTGTGTACATATAATAAATACCTATCTAATGTGTACAGATTTATGCTTTATGTGCCAATTAAAAATAAATGTAGGGCCGGGCAGCGGTAGTGCATGCCTTTAATCCCAGCACTTGGGAGGCAGAGGCTGGCAGATTTCTGAGTTTGAGGCCAACCTGGGCTACAGAGTGAGTTCCAGGACAGCCAGGGCTACTCAGAGAAACCCTGTCTCAAAAAATAAATAAATAAATAAATAAATAAATAAATAAATAAATAAATAAATGTAGGGGCTAAGAAGATGAAAAGTGTTTGCTAATATCCATCATCCAGAACCCACATGAAAATGTCCAGGTTGTTGGGGTTCAGGAGTAACCCCACAAACCACACCAACACTAATCTCAATCAGACAAGAACAGTTTATTGATGCACACTCCTGAGCAACCAGAGTAACAACTCAAAGCTGTGCACTGGGCATTTCTCAGGGCCAGCCTAAAGGCTAAAACTCCAAAACCCACAATGAGCTCAGACATAGATGCTGGAAGTGCTACCTAGTGGTTGGCCCTGACTCAAGCCATTTTAGACATAATAGTTCATATTGACCTTTAATTTGATGGGTCCTATGTAAAGTTTTGTGTAATTCCTTAAGATTAACAAACCTCAGAACATACAAAATGTAACAGAGTAGGATATGTGGTCAGCGTGACCCTGCCCTGAGTCAAATTATTTGTCTATGTCAGTGACTGGCAGGCATATTACAGCAACAATATGAAATAGCTGGCAGTCATGGAACAAAATGGCTACAGCTATGCTGGAGGGGGCAGGCCTCAACACAGGTGATGTGCCACATGCTTGTGTGTGTGTGTGTGTGTGTGTGTGTGTGTGTGTGTGTGTGTGTGTATGATTTATTAGAATGACTTACATGCTGTGATCCAGCTAATCCAACAATGGCTACCTATGAATAGAAGGTCCATGAATTTAGTAACCGTTCAGCCCATGACCCTGGATGTCTCAGCTGGTCTTCACTATATGCAGGAAACCTAAAGAGTTAAGCTTTAATGCCAGTGAAGAGATAAACTTCTCATGAGACAAAAACGTCTAGAAAACCTCTGTGTTTGACATAGAAATGCCTGTTTGTCCTTCCATCTCCTGTGCTGGCCTATGATTAATTTAGGCACTAACTAGGGTGGAAAGTACAAATGTCACCAAACAAAGACAGGAGAGTATCTGGCATTCACCACCACTGGAAGGCTCCAAGACAACCCACTGGTCAGAAGAGGGGGCTTGAGGGAGGGAAAGGGGATTTTGTCTTGGTTTTGAGCTAAGTGCTTGGGTAATAATATTGTGAATGTTGATAACAACAGAGCAAACAGGATGGGAGACTGTATTGACTCTTGAACAGAACTTCAGCTGTTGGAGTATGGGCTTGGGAGCAGGGAGATACCTGCTGAAGGAAAGACCAGTTGAGACTCAGCACCTTCTACTCCCTTCATGTCCTCCAGCTTGTGCTCTAAGGTTCTTCTTCTCCCAGTACAGGAGCTTTCTACACAAGAAGACCCTAGACACACATACCACACACACACACACACACACACACACATACACACACACCACACACACCACACACACCACACACATATACATACATACAACACACATACTGCACATACATACACCATACACTCATCTGCACAGCACACACACATATATATACATACAACACACATGCACACATACATATACACTATACACACATCACATATACATTGCAAAATACATACTACACATATACTATACTATATACATATATAGTACACACATACACACCATACACACACACATATACCACACACATGCGCACATACATTACATGCGCATACATACATGTGCATTTACTTCACTCACATGTGTACATCATATACACGTGTGCACATATACCACACACAAGCATACATACACACTACCCAGTCACATACCTACACACATGCACACATACTGTACATGTACACACATGTATGCCCACACTATGCACAAACATGCAAGCATGTACACACATGTTCATAAATCCACACACACACACACATACACACAAACACACACATTCTAGGTACGCATATGTGGACTCTTGTGATGAAGTAATATGTCCCCTATCACAGCTATCTAAAGAGGAAGGATTTTCCCTCTGTTGAGGGGGTTCTCACAAGCATAAACAGTAGAAAGAATATGCTGAGAAGTCTCATCAGGCCTGCTGTCCTGACTGTTCACCACTGGCCTACCTTGGCCATGTCTGCCTGAGCACTAAGCCTGGAGGTTCCTGGAGATCTTTGCCTGCACCTCCAGGGCCTGCAGGAAATTGCTTTCTTATCAGTTTTCAGATGAAGCTGTCAGCCCCAGGGAGGTTAACTAACTCAGCTGTGAGAGGTCACTGGGGAAAACAGAGGCCTGTGGGGTCTGAGCTGCCGCTTCTGCTGATGGCTTGTTTAAGGCTTAGTCAATCACGCTGGCTCAATGGCCCTCCTCAGGGACTCTTTGGAAAATGATGTCCTGTGAGCACAGCACTCAGACAGACTAAGGGTAACAGCAGCTCAGGAGGTGGGGACAGTCCCACCTTGAGCACCCACTCTAAGCCACTTTGTTACCTGGCTGTGTTTAACAAAATGTCCCCTATAGTGGTTTAAATCTAGAATATCCTTCACAAGCTCATATCTAAGCACTTGATCCTCGGCTGTGGCACTATTTTAGAAGGCTGTGGGCACTTTGGGCAATGGCCTTTGAGTGTTATGACCAAGCCTCCGTTTCCAGCCTTACTCTGCTTCCTGGTCTGCCATGATATGAACAGCCTCTGTACACACTCCTGCCAATGTGAGCTAGGCAGCTCCTGCCATGATGGGCTGAGATCTCTCTAAAACCATGAACCAAAACACCTTTCCTGAGCTGATCTGTTAGACTGATAGACTACCCATGCCCCAAGACATGAGTTGGGGGACCCATCCCCAGCTACTAATGTCATTTGGGGACGTTCTAGAAACAAAAGGCAGAACCCAGCTGGAATAAGCAGACCCTGGTAAATATCTGGTTCCTGAGCCCTTAATACATCTGTCTGCATCCTGGTGGCCACCAGCTTAAAAGCCTCCTCTACATATGCCCTCACAATAATTAGGTCATGTGTGGAAGAGCACAGGCTCAGAAACATACAGCCAAGGAACCACAGGTAAGCCCTCTCAAACCCTGAGACAAACACGTCTTTCCTCGATTAGATATCAGGTCCTGTGTTCCAGCAACGAGAAAGGTATGCACCACCCCAGCCACTGCTGTCTTATATTGTGAATGTGTTCAGGTTGCTGAATAACAATACATTAACATGTATACATCATAGATGAGACAGTATCTTTGAATACTGCAACCTGCCCTGAACTTTGTCCCCTGGGAACCATTGTGACCACTTAGCCAGTGTCTCCCTGTCTTCCCTAATGCATTTACTTTTAGTCAATGTGTTAATTTTTCTGAGGTTTAAATATAAATGGTATCAGACTACACTGATTTTGCACACAGACCAATTTCTACAAACAAAAACATGAGCTTCAGCAATCTCTTGGTAACCTCACCTCCCCTGCAAGCTGGCAGGACACTGAGTACCTTCCTTTGTGGTTAGTGTGAGAGTCAAGCAACCAGAGGTGCTACCTAGTGTGTGCACAGCCCTGAGAGAGTTGTGAGTGACCACCATGCAAACAGCTGTAACTACTTCAGTGGAGATCCTTCTAAATTAATATTATTGATCAATCTTTTTCAAGGCTATTATTTGTATGTGTGTTTGTGTACACATGAATATGTGTATGTGCGTGTGTGTGTATGTGTGGTTGATGTGTTTTTGTGGGTGTGTGGACTACAGAATCCATGTGAGCTAAGAGAACAATTGTGTGCGATTAATTCTCTCCTTTCATGTTTATTTGGGTTCTGGGAATAAAGACAGTGCCTTTATGTGCTGAGCCATCTCACTGGCCTGCCATCGATTTTCGTACCTGTTTCATACTGTAGTACTCTGTACCATGGATTTCCATCATTAATTTAGCTATTCTCCTTTTGGTAGGTATTGAGGTCATTTCCAAGTTTTAATTTGTGTAAATAATACTACATTGAAACACTCCCATATTGCATGTACTGTTATCTCATTAGATGCTTAAAATAGCTCATAAGGTAGATGATTATTTACTGGCTCTTGAACTAGGGAACTGAGACCAGTACAGTCAACAAGCTGGGCCAGGGGCCATGTGCTGGTGACTTTTTTAGTAAGTGTTTGTTTTGCAGTCTCCCCCCTTTTTTAAAAGATTTATTTTATGTAAAATACAGTACACTGTAGCTGTCTTCAGATACACCAGAAGAGGGCATCAGATCCCATTACAGATGGTTGTGAGCCACCGTGTGGTTACTGGGAATTGAACTCAGGACCTCTGGAAGAACAGTCTTAACCGCTGAGCCATCTCTCCAGCCCCTGTGGTTTTCCTCTTTACCCGGCTAGCTCCCAGATAATTGAGACTGGACTATTACATTTATTTAACAAGCTTTAAGAGCAGAACAACTGAGCAGTGTTGCTCTATTTTAAACCTCTAGGCTAATGGGGTCAAAATCCCAGTGATACTTACCCTTTAGTACTTACTGATCTGGTCTGGGTTCCAGGAGTTTTCTAATGGTATCTACTGGACTCTCTCCTCTTGGCAAATCTCCACATCCTCTCTCTCCTTCCCTCTTCCCCTGGCTGGGAGGAAGTCCAGCCCTATTCTCTCCCCTGTTCAGTCACTGGCTGATTAGCTTCTTTATTGACCAATCAAGGAATAATTGGGAACAATGTTTTGCAAGCAGATATGGGAGCACAGAAATCATCCTTTGAATAGCACACGGATAACCTTTACACAGTACACAATAACATTATGTCTATAGCTATGGAGATAGCTGTCATCTAGCTGCATTAGCTGTGCATGAGAGAGGACCAAAGCTCAGATCTCTGGTACCCATGTAAATGCCATGTGAGTGTGGCACCCAACCTGCACTTCCAGAAGGCAGAGACACGGTATCCCCAAAGCAATCTGGGTAGCAAGATTAGCCATGCTGGCAAGCTCTGAGTTTGGCTAAAAGACCATACTTCAAAGAATAAAATGGAAGGGTGATTGTGGCTGACTCTTTACATCAGCCTCCAGCCTCTACACTCGCATACACACACACACACACACACACATGCATGTGCATGTGTGCTCACATGCACCTACACAACACTCATGTGCTCACACACATGCAAACATGCACACCATGGGTGGTGGAGTTATAAGATGGGGGGTCAGTGACACCAGGAGTGGGGAAAGGGGAAGGAGAATGACTGATCACACTTTGTTTGAAAATGCCACAATGACACCTAACACCTTATGTGCTGATGAAAGGGATGGGGAAGAAGGGCAAGCAAGGGAGAAGTCAGGTTAGCATGTGAGCCAGCCTCTGGAGCCCACACTAGGCTTTTTCCTTATGTCACCAACAGACCCAATCTCTTATGTCTTCATCTACAGCAGAGTCTGCCTCTTCTAGGTACATAGACATGAATACAGCCTGTGCTCTTCTCATCCCATGCCTAGCCACTGGACTCCTTCCAAGGAAGGGTGGCAATGAGAAGTAGCAAGTCCTTTGGCACCCATGGGTGTCTGCAACTCAAAATTCTCATCCTCCCTTTTAAGACTTCTTCTTGATTCCAGTCTGCCATTGGGAGAGAAGTCAGGAGGCCAGACAGGTGGAAAAGACAGGGCAGAGCCACTCTAGGTCTCCTGGAATAGCTGCTCCAGGGAAACAGGAGCAAGGTAGCTGGATGAAGCCTCTCGAGGCCCTGGGATCCCACAGAACCTTCCTAGGAGCGCTCAGAACACCTGTCTCCATTCCCCCAAAGCAAGGCCCCTAGAAAGGTGAGCATCCTGGGTTGTGACAGCGGCTCCTCTCATCTCTAACCCCCAGGTCAGGTGCCACAGAGAACCCTGTCACGTGCAGCTTTGTGGGTCCCAGCAAACTGTGACCTACATGAGATTTGTGCCAAAAGAGCACATTGTCTTTCACCTAGGCTATTTATGAAAATATTATGGTTTATGAAAATGTTGAAGTCTCTGAAAGATTCCTTTATGTTCCATTAATTTCCCAAAGGCTACATTCTAGAAATTAGATAGTTACACTATCCATGAGAAAAGGGGAGCTTGGCTTTGGGGACAGGTTTGAAAGAGTCCTTTGCCTTATACTGGTGACCTTCAGACTATTCTGCCTGCAGCATTCACTTTGGTGACATAAAGGGGGCACAGACTGGCTCTTTCTTAAAGCAGGAAAGGAAGATGGGTTCTCCCAGGACAGGCAAAGAGGCTCTACCAGGCTGAACCCTAAGGCAGACTGCAACAGCAAGCCCTTGTCAGTCTGCCAATGCAGGGTAGGGGGGAGAAGCTCCCTTCTGCCATCAGGGCCATGGGGAGAGGCAGGTGCTCATCTCACTTGCTGATCTCCATCATCCCCTCAGCAGGTTAGCAAGGGTGTAAGGTAAGCCTCCAATGTGCCAAGAGGCCCTTCATTAAGTATTACAGGATAATCCTGATCCTATCAAGGACTCATTCCCCAACTTGGAGGAAGAAAGAAAAAGGCCACATGCACAGAAAGCTAGGAGGGCACACAGAAAATCATGGTCAGTGCTCCATTGCCTCCTCCTAACAGCTGGAGCTTAGGGGCGGATGTGGAGTCAGCTCAGCACACAGCCCTGCTTCAAACACCAGAGATAGTCAGTGGCTGGAAAAATGGAGCCCAGGGCCCCGAGTTCCACAGAATGAAGAGGCTAAGAGCACCCACTTCACTGGCTACTGGTTGAATGCCCTCTGTAATGTCTGTGGCGAATATTAATTATCATCCTGACAACATTAAGAGGTGAGACCTCTAAGAGGTAATTTTAATGCCATTATTTTCATATAACTCACTGTTGCAGTTGAGGCTGGCTCTGACTCTAGGGCAAACAGACACCCGTTGGGTACAGAACCAGTGAGGACCCTAGGGCAGACTCTGGCCCTGGGGCCAGAGGGAAAGGGTAGGGAGGAGAGAGCTCTGGCAGGTTACCTGGGGGACAGGAGTCCTAGGCTTGCTCAGTTGGCAGCTTGGGTTGGCAAATGGCTTAGGTTAGCAGAAGCTGTGACTGGAGTACATGGAGGCTTCCCGGTGAAGACCTGCTCCATTGCTCCAGCACAGTGGTCCTAATAAGCAGAGATGACCCATGGTTTTAAGGTGTTTCTTGTAGAAAGGCAGAGAGAGAGAAAAGAGTAGAGAGGTAGATGCTGGCCATGGCCACATGGAAAGAAGGTGAAGGGAGAGGGAGCAAGAGGGCAAGAGGCAAGAGGGGCAAGAGAGCAAGAGAGACAAGAGGTAAAAACGAGAGAGTGAGGCGGGGGCAAGCCTTTTATAGTAGGCTGGGCCATTCTGGCTGTTGCCCAGTAACTGTGAGGGTGGAGTCCAGACATAATACCAGAGACTTGGGGCATTGCCTATGTGACTGATGGCCACACACCTCTCTGCAGGGGGCTGTCGGGGGCTGTAGCTATGACAGGAGCCAGGGGCCCAGGAGGCATGGGCAAACACCTTCTGTCCCTTAGGGTTCCCAGGGTTCAAGGCCTGTGCTCAACTGAGGGCCAGGCTATGCACAGCTCCCCGCCCCCCGACTCCCCCTTTTATTTTTTTTAAAAGAGAAGGGTCACTGGAGTGACTGTGTCATTTGTAGTAAAAATTCTGGGTGGAGAGGCAGTATCAAAGAAAACACTGTACAGGCTGGAGGGGTAACACATCTAAGAGTGGTAATTGGGGGTTAAGGGTGGGGGTTAAGAAGGCAAGAGATCATTGAATCAATTAATTGTTCCATGATAGTTCCATGTAGTACAGTTTGAGAATATTAACATCAGTTTTAGACAGCATTTGATTAATCTAGATAGACATCATGTTTTCCTTACTATCATGTAACTTCCCCCAAGTTCATCTGTAGCTGGAAGGTCCCAGGTCTGTCCTCTGTGGGGCTCAGCGAGTGCTCTGGGTCTCAGCGTGTGTCTCAGGGGTCTTCAGTCAGATGAGGCGTCTGCAAGAAGGCAGCTTTGTTATCTGCAGGTCTCGGGAGATGGCGCTGTCTCGGCTGGATCTGTGGCAGCAGACACGGTCCTTTTCTTTTTCTTTTGTGGGGATAACCATGTAGGGTAATTACAACAGAGGAACAGAACTCCAGAAGGGGGATGTCTGGATAGGGTGGCTAGCAAACGTTAAGCTTACAATGGTTTGCGTGGGAGCACATCACGGTCTGCTGTTAGGATCCTAGAAAAGCAAGGGTGTTTGAGGAATTTAGTCCTGGGAGGCATCCTTTAAGTCTGCCTTGGATGGCTGAGGAATAAAATATCATGTTAATTATATATCTAGGATAGGCAGTAACACTTTGTCTGTAAAAGGAAACTAGTTGTTAATTAAGGATTGAATAATAGTGATCAACATAGTTGATTTGACTTGAAGAAGTAGATTAGATGACTTTTGAACCTTAAAGGAAATCTTAAACAAGTTGAAGATTTTTTGGACATACATCAGGAATGCTAGGAAGAAAAACAAACATTTAAATAAAGAAGTGAGAAAATTTGGGGTTGAAAAGCACTAACATTGTTTCGGGTGTTCCTGTTAGGAAGAACGAGCATTTAAACAAAGCCTGAAAACCTTTTTGGCTTGAGGGCCTCAGGTGCGGGTTTTCTTTGGCGGGCTTAGGTGGATGGGGGACGATGGGCCTGCTCTGCTGTGAGGTGACTGTGTGAGGTGACTCCAGCAGACAGGTTCAGACAGGAACCTCACCTCAGGGAACCGCTGCTTGTCGGCTGGCAGAGGGAAGAAGTAGAGAGAGTTCAGGGCAGGAGCTGCCATCCGAGGAGGCACAGAGTTCAGAGCAAGCAACTTGCAGCGGGGCTGGGGGAGCGGCAGAGAGTAGAGGCTAATAGCCACCAGAAGTAGAGCTAGCTAAGCCTAAAATGAGATTTGGAGATTGTAGCTAAGTGTCAAGGGGAGGGAAGGGGAAGAAGCTGGCCAGGAGCATGTGAAGAGAGAGAGAGAGAGAAAGGGAGAGAGAGAGGAAGAGAGAGAGAGGGAGGGAGGGAGGGAAGGGGAAGAAGCTGGCCAGGAGCATGTGAAGAGAAAGAGAGAGAGAAAGGGAGAGAGAGAGGAAGAGAGAGAGAGGGAGGGAGGGAAGGGGGAGAGAGAGAGAGAGAGAGAGA
>NW_022196905.1:213516485-213575130 GCF_008632895.1 Mastomys coucha
GAGGGGGAGGGAGGGGAGGGAGGACAGAGGGAGAGGGAGAGAGAGAGGGAGGGAGGGAAGGGGGAGAGAGGGAGAGAGAGAGAGAGACAGAGAGAGAGGGAGGGAGGGAAGGGGAGAGAGAGGGAGAAAGAGAGAGAGAAAGGGAGAGAGAGAGGAAGAGAGAGAGAGGGAGGGAGAGAGAGAAAGAGAGAGAGAGATCAGATGAAGGCCTAGTCTTTTGGACTAGGACTCACCGACTTGGGCAATCTGGAGTTCTGATGTGGGTCTCAGTGTATGAGTCCCAAGCTGAGGGTATGCCTTAGCTAGTTCTGCCCTATGTTGGGCACCAGATGTGGGCCAGTATACCAGAGGCTTTCCACAGTGATCTCTGGCCCGGCCTGGTGTGAGAGTTCTGGTAAAGGGGAGCAAGTTCGAGCAGGGAGGGGAACTGCTTCGATGCTACCTCTGCCTCTGCCATACTGTCCCAGTTACTGGATTACTCCATGCTGCCCTGCACTGAGTCGAGTTGGGCTGGGCTGATGATAGCTAGCGAGGAGTGCGACAGGGCTTCAGGCAGTTTCGAGAGAGCGGACCTCTTCCCAAGTGTTACAGCTCTTAGGACAGAAGCTCTCAGATAATGGAGCGGATCTCGCACACCTTTAATCCTTCCAGATAGGATTCTTTTTGTTTTGTTGTTTTTTTGTTTTTGTTTTTGTTTTGTTTTTTCTCGAGACGGGGTTTCTCTGTGTAGTCCTGGCTGTCCTGGAACTCACTCTGTAGACCAGGCTGGCCTCGAACTCAGAAATCTGCCTGTCTCTCCCCCCACCCCCAAGTGCTGGGATTAAAGGCCTGCGCCACCACCGCCCAGCCAGATAGAAGTCTTATATACAGTTTCGGGGTGGGTTAGGGATTGACAACAGGTACTTCTCATTGGCTTGGTCTGAGAGCTTGGGGGGGGGACTTATTTGCATGTGGGAGGGCTTGGTGCTGCTCTTCTGTGACTGCTGGCCACACACCTCTCTGTGGGGGGGGGGGGAGAAGCTGTGGGAGGCTAGAGCTATGACAGGAGCCATGGGCCCAAGAAGCGTGGCTGAACTCCTACCGTCCCATGAAGGCAGAAGTCATGGCCAACCAGGTCTCCGGGGTTCAAGGCCTATGTTTGACTGGGGTACCAGGCTGTCTGTACACAGTTCACCGCCCCACAGACTGCCAATGCACAGGCCAGGTCTTTTCTACCACTCTGCTGGCTCCTGGGTTGTAGTACCAGCTTGAAGTTGATGGCAGATAGGGCAGGCCAGGACTGGATGTGTCAAGATAGGTCAGCTTTCTGCAATAAAACTGTAGCTCCTGCTAGACGCTCTGTCTCCCCCTAGTGGCTAGATCAGAGATGTGCCCACAATGTCAAATGGGACAGAAGCTAAGGATCACTCTAGAGGAAGGAAACAATTCCACCCATTCCCAGGGCATGCAACCTAAAAAACATGACCTTCTCCTCTTTTAGTATCTTGGTCCACTTTCCACTCCCTAGAGTAATAACAAAAGGTGTTTTCAACCCTACTATGGACTCAGCTGTGTCTCCATAAAAAATAAATAAATAAAAAGTCACTTGTTGAAGCCCCTAACATATTATGTGGAAATCCCAACCCTTGTTTGGACATACAGTTATTACAAAGACAATGGAGATTAAACAAGGTCGTTAGATGAGGTCTAATCCAGTAGGAGTGCTATCCTTACAAGATCTGAGGACACACAAAGGCACAGGCGAAGAAGACCTGGTGAGGCATAAGGAAAAGACGGCTACCTGCAAGCCAGGAAAGGTGGGTTAAAAGAAACTCCCCCACACTTCAGCCATGGGCTTCCAGCCTCGAGAACAGTGTGAGAATACATTCTTGCAATGAGCATGATCCAACCTGAGATAGTCTTTAGAGCAGCCTGAGCTATCAAAACAGACTCCTTCTCCTCTGCCTCTGTTCGGCTCTCTGTGTCATCTTATCTCTGCTCCTTCTGGCTCCTTCTCTAAAGATGGCTTCTTACTCATCCATCCATTCTACAAAAAAAAGCTTAACACTGACCTTGATCTGAGAGACACAGAAAATGAGTCACAGCATTTGTCCACCCAAGCAATATTTGTTGAACCACTCTTGACTCTGTCCGAAGGTCAGGCTCTGATCTGAGGTGTGAGATGAACATGGTCCTCTGGGCACACAGTCCGATGACAAAGCAGCCACTTAGAAGCTCCTTTTAGGACCAGCGAATGGCTCAGCCAGTGTCGGTACCAGCTGTTGAGTCTGACATGAGGCTGATCCTCGGAACCTGAACGCAGACAGCTAACTCCCATGAGTTGTCTGTCCTCTGAGCTCCACACAAGCAGTACAACGCTTACATTACCACACATACTACACACAGGCACATATAAGTTGATAGATAAATATGTTTCAAACTCTTTGGAAAACTGCTTTTACTCCTCACTTGGGCACACAAAGTAACCGAGAGTGTAACTCTGATGCCCTGCCTCCTTCTTGTCGTCAGAGACATAAGCCAGTGTCCTTCACCTTCCCTCCTAAGTCACCTTGGGTTCTGAGCTGATCTTCACAATGTACCCTGCCTCCATCAGACAAGTGTAGTTCTTCCTGATGGTGAGGCCGGCCTCTGGAGCAGAAGCAGTCACCTTATAGGAGACAGATGGAGCCCTCACGCAGTAACCGTGAAAAGGATTTCTCAGGACCACCTCACAGAGCAAGAACAGAAGTGATGAGGAGCTGGATTTAAAGATGCAGACCTCTTGCTTGCCCTTTGCCCCAGATCTTCCTGTGTTTAAAACTAAAGCTTGTATTAGAAACCTAAAAGCATATTTGGGGTCACTGGACTCCTTTCTCTGCCCCTCTTCCCAGTGTGGCCTCACCAGCTAATTCATTCTCTGCTCTTCACTATAACTGGTCATTTTCATTGACACATCAGTAAATAATAGCTGAACCTGGCCTATAGGGGGTGTCAAAGCCAAGATTTTCTTTCCCTAAAACTGCCAGTCACAGAGTAGGGGTAGGGAGGAGATAGATGCATACCAGCATGGCTTCCACTTAGTGTGGGTTTCTCCAGGTGTGCCCGATTCCCACAAGAGAGGAAACAGAAAAGTCCCTGAGCCTGGAGGTGGAAGTTATGCTTCACTGTGCTTTAAAGAGTGCTTAGGGGCTCTCCATTCCCTCTCCCTCACTGGAAATAGCTCTCACTAAGAGTGCCCAATGAACATATGTGACCTATCACTAGAGGAACAGACGTTGTTCATTTAGATAGCCAGAGTGTGCATCGAGAGCAGGTATCAGCTCAGAGGAAAGAAAGAAACTTGCCCCAGAGGTGCTGGACCTCCTGAGGCGACATCCATTCTGCTGTGAAAGTTAATTATGGCTCTGGAAAGCTTTATCCTCCATCCAGCTCAGCAATTACAACAGACCCCTAAGTGTGAGAACACACTGCATCATATAAAATGGGATTTAATTATTCTCCCAATACCCAGAAATTAACCAGCTTTGGAGGAAATGCATGCTTTAATGTGGTCATTTGGCAAGCAGGTGTCTCTTTCCTAACTCCTGCAATCCCTCCCAGGTGGGATATGAAGAGCTGAAGCAGAAGCTGCCATGAATACATGTGCTCAGGGTTGCAGCAGTCAGGGCTGCAGAGTTCTTCATTCCATCTCCCATTTCCCCAACAGAACATATGGAGCGCCTACAACAAACAAGGCTGGCACAGACCTCTTAGACCTTGGAGAGACAAGGTGAGCTAGGAGGCAAGCATCGCCTACAGGTGCAGCTTTACTCTACCCAGGGAGACATCCTGCACTGAGGCAGCAGTCTGCGAAACAGTGATGAGCATGAGTTAGAACTGACCGAGCAGGAAAAATCTAGAGTGTTTACTGAGATACATAGCCAGGACACATACCAGGTGAGTTCCCAGGAAAGGCTGGGGGCGGGGGAGAACACCACTGAGAGGGGGCAGATGTTTTAAACCAGTTGTGGGAAGCCACATGGTCTTATCCCACAGCATCTGTGCAGGGTCTGTACCTGGATGCATACATAGACCAGAACTCTTACTATCCTAGCTCACTATGTTTAGTAAGATTTGCAGCATAAGTTGTCTTTCCTGAGACTGACTGTTGGCATGGGGTGTCACAGGTTACTAGCAGTTAGGCTCCAGGTAACTACACAGGACCTCAAGGGGCAGGCTTCTGGGGGACATGGTCTGAGTGTTAGCTCTGCCTGTGCATTTTTATTTTACTCTTTTGCCTCTACAAGCAAATGAGAGGTCAGATAGTGTAAAGTCCTGTGCAGGGCATTTAATAAAAGGAGCTGTGCTGATGTGAGGTTTGGTGGACCCTCCAGGCCATGTGGCTTTGCCCTGAACAGCTTGCTGAAAAGGTGGCATTGACACCGAAGCTTGAATCAAAGAAAAGTCGACTCAGAAACAGCAAACATAAAGAGCCAAGGAAGGAAAGAAGGAGTGGGCAAGAGGGTGGGACTAGAGGGGTGGGGCACGGTGATGAGTGGAACAAGCACCTGGGAAGCCTGCGAGATCAAGGCGAGGGATCGGCTTTTAAGGGCAGGGGAAAATGTTACAGAGTGTTGGGAGGTCTGAGGTTTTCTCCCCTGCTGTGTGGGAAGTGGCTTGTGATTAAGCGGGGTAAGGGGGACAGAGATGAGCCACCACAGTTTTGACGACCATGGTGTCAATGACTGTCCACCTTCTTCCAAAAACATGACCCTTTCTGACTTCTTACTGCCAGGAACCCCCAGTCATGCCTTCTATTGTGTGTCCAAGGCTCTGCAGCTTAGCAAAGGCTCCTTTGCACCAAATGGCATTTGATTTGAGCTTCTTAACAAATCTGAGACATACATCACTCCCCACCTCCTAAATGTCTGCCTAAGGACACACAGCCAGTTAGTGGCAAAGCTAAAGATGGAAGCATACCACTTCCTTGTCAGAGAGACAGCCAAAACAGAACTTTGAGAGAAAATAGTGTCTAGACCCATGCTTCCAAATGGTATATTTGGGGTGGCGAAGCAAAAAAGGTCAGAATCTTTACAATCCAGTGACCCTCAAAAAATGTCTGGATCCAGGGTGAGCACAGACTTTGGTATACAATCTTGAATGAGGTCCAGGTGGACTGGGACCCTGGGCCACCTTGGCCCTCTGTCTCCTCAACTACAGGGTGAGTGGAATCAGCCAGGCTGGGAGAACCCAGCAAAGATCAGGGACCTTCCTCGAATTTTCTCCACAACCTCAGTCTCATTTTATATATCAGTGTGTGTGTCCCATCCTCTGCTGGGAGTTGGGGGTGTGTGTAGGTGGTGCGATGACCAGGGATTGGGGGTCAGGGGGCGGAGTCAACACTGGAATACGGGAGTTCAAAAGGCCATAGAGGCTCCTCCCAGCCTGGAGGGAATCCTAGGTTCCTAGGCCAACACTGCCACCTAGTGGTCGCTTCCTCCTCTCTCTAGCATAGGGGAAGATAGCATGTCTCTTCCACCATCACATTGGGATACTGGACTGGCAGGTTCCAGATGGGGATGAGTTTCTGCTTTTCCAAGAAGCCTCGAGGAAGCGCTGGCAGTGCGAGTCCTAGAAGCCCCGTTTTAGAGCCTAACCCTCTGCGGCTCAAGGGTCACCAGAGCCATGAGGTAGGATAAAGAACCAGAGAGATCTGGGGAGCACTGTAACGGAAAGAAGCCACTCACCTAGGGCTTTTAGCTGGCCTTTCCTGGCTGATAATAAAACCATCATTGCCTGCAGAGCCAATAATCCCTCTTCCAAAAGATGTCTCAAATAAAACAACAGGTGAGCTATGTTCCCTCAGGTAAAGACTATTGGTGACCTTGAATTTTACTGCACTCCCATCTCTCATCCTTAACTCTAAACAGTGTCTCATAATATATATGTATGTGTGTATATATATATACATATATATGTATGTGTGTATATGTACATATACATATATAATATGACATATAATATATAATATATTATGTATAATAAAACATATACAGTAAAAACATAATATATAATATATTTAATTTACAAAAGAAAATCTAAGATTAAAAAGGTGGCAAGATGGCCCAGTGGATAAGAGCACTTGGCATTAAGTTGACAAACTGGGTTCAGCCCCTGGGACCCACATGAGGAAAGGAGAGAAGCGACTCTCAGAAAATGTCTTCTGACTTCCTGATGCACCTCATGCACATTTGTGCTCTCTCTCTCTCTCTCTCTCTCTCTCTCTCTCTCTCTCTCACACACACACACACACACACACACAAGAAAAACATAATATTTTTAAAGTAAATCAACTCATATGTTTTCCCATAAAAATTTTTAGACATGGAGGGTCTGATATAGCACAGGTTCATTGTGGGTTAATCCTCTTGCCTCTACTTCCAAAGTGCTAAGATTGCAGGCATGTGCCACCACAGCCAGTTACATAGTGCCTACAACCCAGGATGACATGCTTATGAAGCAAGCTCTGTAGTCACTAAGCTCTCCAGCCCCAAGTTTTACATAATTTTAAAACTCCACTTAAATTTTAGGCTTTGCTTGATGTTTAAATGTTGTTGTATATCTTGCCCTTTGAGCAATAAAAATCTGCAAGATCATAATACAGTCATTTGAAGGACTCCCAGGTGCCGCTCATTTGGAGAAGACTTGAACCCGGGTCTTGAGTGTTGCTTTCATCTTCCTATGCGTCTCACTGTCTAAATTCCTAATAAACTCAGTAGCTTTAACTCATTCTGGTTCCTGTAGCACAGTTACGGATCCAGCTTTCCCTGGGCTGAGGTCCATAAAGGGGGAAGAGAACTCCTGGGGCTGAGGTAGCAGTGATCAACTGAGATGAGTTGATCATCAACATGAGGAATGGCTATTTGGTGTTATAAAAATGTGTGCATAGAAAAAGGTAGGTGCTCACAAGGTCCCAAATTGGGCCAGGGGCTGGTGAAAAATAGCTCACAGCCTGTGACTCAAGTCATAAAATATGGTAAAAGCTAGCTCCAGCCACCTTAAAAATAGGGACTAGGGTTAGAGACATGGTTCAGCAATCAGAAGAACATATTCAAGAAGTTGGGTAAACAGGTTGAGCACCCCAGTTTCCATATCTGTAAAAAAACAAATAATAAATAAATAAGGACAGTTCTTACTGTGTGTATAATGTCCAGAGAGTCTAATCTGAATTTCTGTATTTTTATTGGATTTATCAAGGTTTTCGTTTCTGTATGTCTGTTTCAATTTTTCTCTCACAATCTTCATTTCCTTGTTCTTCGTCACTGGTATTTTGAATTCCACCTCCACGTAGCTAACTTTCTCATCCACCTCCTTCATCAGCTTCTTCGACTCATTCCTCTAATTATTTGTATCCTTTCTAAGGTCATTGATCATTCTTATAATTAGACTAGAACTCTTCATCCAACATTTAAACTACTCTATACCTTGGGACTTGTTTACTGAGGTGTCTCATGCTGCCTTCTTTGTTCAGATGTTCCAGCTCTGTGCAATGAATATCTGTCTTCATCACTGATCCATTGCTGTGAAAAGACACCATGACTAAGGCAACTCTTATACAAAAAAAAGCATTAAATTGGAGCTGGCTTCCAGGTTCAGAAGCTTGCTCCATTACCTTCATGCCAGAGAGCATGGCGGCAGACATGGCAAGTGCTGAAGCAGCAGCTGAGAGCTACATCCTGATTGGCCAGCAAAGAAACAGACAATGGACTTGGCATGGGCTTTTGAAACCTCAACACCCCCCCCCTCAATACACACCTCCTATCTTTCTCAAACAGTGCCACTCCCTGTTGAGTCAGCAAACATATGAGCCTATGGGATTCACTCCTATTCAAACCACCACAGTATCTCTCTAGTTTTATGGGTCTTCTTAACAGCAGCCTTCTATTGAAGGCTGAATCCCCAGTACCACTCAAAGGGGATGCCAAAAGACAGAGAAATACAACAAAGATCAATGGAGCCTACTACACCACCAAATGAACAGAGAACAGGAAATGACCAAAATAATGTAGTCTGAAATTAGAGATATAACATTGCAGAAGCAATGCTATATAAAAGAAAGAAAAAAGAAAAACCAAAAAGAGTTAAGGAAAGCAAGGAAAGACTGTGGGGATAAAATAAAAAAATCTGACTTTACTATGGAGAAAATAGAAAACATAAATAAAATTGAATGTGTGAAAAGAATAAAAAGTAAAACACAAAATATGAATACGCTTGGCCCAGGGAGTAAGTGGCACTATAAGTAGGTGTGGCCTTGATGAAGCAAGTATGGTCTTATTGGAGGAAGTGTGTAACTGTAGACATGTGCTTTGAGACCCTCCTCCTAGTTGCAAGGAAGCCAGTCTTTGCCAGGCAGTGGTGGCGCATGCCTTTAATCCTAGCACTTGGGAGGCAGAGGCAGGTGGATTTCTGAGTTTGAGGCCAGCCTGGTCTACAGCGTGAGTTCCAGGACAGCCAGGGCTATAGAGTGAAATCCTGTCTCAAAGGAGGAGGAGGAGGAGGAGGAGGAGGAGGAGGAGGAGGAGGAGGAGGAGGAGGAGGAGGAGGAGGAGGAGGAAGCCATTCCTCTCCCTTTGGAACAAGATGTAGAAGAACTCTCAACTTTTCCCGTGCTATGCCTGTTTGGAAGCTGTCATTTTCCTGACTTGATAATAATGAACTAAACCTCAGAACCAGTAAGCCAGCCCCAATTAAATGCTGTCCTTTATAAGACTAACTAAGACAGACGCATTTTTAACAAAATAAAATAAAACCTAAACTCTAGTGAAAAGGAAAATAAAGGGAAACACACAAAAAAAATAAATTAACTTTGAAAACTTAAAACCTATGAAGTAGCTCTTGCTAGGCCTATTCCTGGAATCACCAGCTGAAAGGGTGGTCAACTGAGACAGGAGTCTTATCTTGCCTTCATTCCAAGCTGGTACGGAGCCCAGACCTGTCCACAGTCACTTGTTCATCAGAGGTGAACCTTTCAAAGGCTTCCTCTTTTTTGTGGACCCAGAGCTGCTGATGCTGGAGTTCCACTTGCTCCACTACACTCAGAGAGGGACAGCTATAGCCAAGATTGTCTCGAACTTCTCTCCCTTGAAGCTTTAACAAGGATTCCCAGGACGGGTGTTTGGGAATGTTGGTCCTATGCCTGTACAGGAGAGAAGGAAAAGACTATGCCTGGAGGTCAGGGGGGCAGTAAGACGGGAGTTGCTGGGGGCATGCAAGGTGAATGAATGAGCCTTCTGTGAATGAATTCACAGAAAAATGAAGGCAATGTTAGAGCACCATTTCACTGTACCTGGTCTATTCATCAGTCACATCAATCCGTGGGCATCTAGGACCCCCATGTGGCCTTTGTTCCCCAAAACTAATTACTCAGTAGAAATAATGATGCCCAGTAATGAACTGTGTCCCTGAAAAAGTGGCTCTCGGGTCAACAAAGCAACATCACCTGAATGTGTGTGAGGAATACAAACCCTGGTCTCCCCACCCCAGCACAATCATTAGGAGTGTAGGGACAGAACGCTTTGTCCCCCCACCCCCACCCCCATCTCTGATCAATGTGACCCAGGGTCAAAGTTAAGATGTGCTGGATGAGTAAGTTGGGAAGAGATAAAAGCAGGGACTCAAAATCACAGCCTTGAAGCAACCAAATCTACCCAAGTGTGGCCCTGGTCAGCGGTGGCAGCAGCATCTCCTGGGAACTTGGTTACAATGCATAGACTCAGCACCCACAAGACTTAACAAGCAATATTATGCCTCTCCATGACATGGCCGGAGCACCGATCTGTATTCTAACATCTGGGATGTTCAGAGAGGACAGCCTTGCCTATGTGCTTCCATAATCCAAGAACCAGTAGCTGGGCTGTGGTTGTATCATGCATATAAATCACATATGTGGCAAACTCCACTTTTTACTGTGAGAAAACTCTCACTTTCCACTTTGTAAAATCTGAGGACAAAACTGAACCACCACCTTCTCCCTGAGTAGACCCGAAGAGCTTAACTCACATAGCAGAGTCCTCACTCACCTCATGGTGAGGGCAAGGTCTCCAGAGGTGGTTAGGGGCTAAAGTAAAAGTGTAAGAATCAGGAACCAAATCCATAGGACCCTCATAAAATCCATGACTTCGTAGCCCGCCTGCAATTGCAGCATTCAAAAGGCAGAGACAGGGCCTTCCTGTGGTGAGATGACTAAACTCGCCAAGTCAACCTGCTCTGGGTTCACTGAGAAACCTAGCTTCAATGAGAGTGATGGAGAAAGATACCCAACATTAACCTGAGGTCTCCACTCATGTGTGAGAGAACGCATGGAAACATATAGACATGTGCACATATGCACATGCATTCACATCATGCATACTTATACAAGCCATAAGTAAATAAATAAATAAATAAATAAATAAATAAATAAAGGTTAATGATGAGGAAATCAGAGGCCTGGGGAAAGTGCCTAGAGACCTTGTGGACGGCAGACCTAAACAGACAGCCAGCTTCAGCAGACAGACCAAGGCTCTCCCTGCTCTCTGAAGCTTCTGTTTCCCTCCTATACACTAAGAGCTGTCCTTTGTCTCTCTCCATAACACCCTGGAGTTACAGAGCCATTTAGAAATGAATTTTTCCCTTCCCTTTGCTCATGGTGACAGATCACTGTGGCTAAGGACATGAAAGGGACAGACAGGACACTGCTTGTTCACCTGACTGCTATCAGGCTTCCATGCCCTTCTTCTCTGTCCAGCAGGCCCTAAGTCTCATTCCATGTTTTAACTTCCAGGGGAAAAGAACCACTGAAAGACTGAAGGAGCAGGCACTTTACTTTATCTAACCGTTTCCCCAGCACCCTTTGAAACTGTAGCTTCTCCCGGTTTTCTGAAAAACTTGCAATTTTTCCCACCTCTAAACATGTCCTAGTTAAGTGACATAAGATGTCATATGCAGAGTGACAAAACAGAATCAGTTTTTCCCAAAATTAGCAAAACCCACTCCTAAAATTATACTATGTTCTGGAGGAGGATTGGGTAAGTCCTCCAACTTCTCCGGATCTCCAGAGGTTGATAAGGCCAAGGTAAGGTCACCTGGAGAAAGTACTTCAGGCAGACTTAGGAGGCATTCCCGGTCACTGGGTCACATTTGCCTACCAAACAGTGATGGTAAGAATGTGAACTGTCATTTCCAGTGCCCCTTAGACACCTGGCTCGATAAGAAGCTAGTCGAGTATGTGTTTCGACAATGTTGAAAGCTTTGACCCTGTCACTCCTGATCTAGGGACAGGTCTCAGGCAAATCTCTTAATTTTTTTTTTTTTTTTGAGCTTCAACCCTGTGAAATAAGGATGACCATAGGCCATCACACAGGTACACAGGACTCACAAGTCAGTTACACATTCCAAAGTCATTAGTAACATTGATGAGACAGAACTGCTGTGGTTTGAATGTGTCTCTCATGTGTTGGAAACTGAGTCTCCAAATTTTATAGCATTTATAGGACTAAATGAGGCCATGAGATGGGGCCTCCATTATGGCCTGGTAAAGTAGAAATTTCTGGTTGTGTCATGAGATGCTTTCCAGAAGCAGACCCATGAGAGGACATGTGATGTTTGGAAAGAATATTAAGTAGGACCCAACATGCAGTGACGGGGCACTTGCATTGCTAGCAATGTGCTTCATTGGTCTCAATTCTTGGCTGATGATTCACATTTGGTGATACTTTTGAACTGGACTGTTCATAATCCTGATAATGAATCCGATGTTCATCCCAAAGAACTACTTCTAGCCAGGTCCACATCCCCTTGTCCTACTATCCATCTTTGTCCCCCTACCTTTGGATGGTGGGCTTAGAAAGGAGGTCGAAGCATTTGAGAACCCTTATTAGAGTAGGTTTTGAAAAATCTAAGCCCACAAGTGGCACGAACGTGGCTTAGGTGTAATGGGAAACTCTGCTTCGACTGTGACAGAGGAAAAGGCGGATTATGAGGGGTCAGCAATGCTCTTAAGGAGCTTGGTAAAATAGCAGCTACAGCCACTGGGTGGTTTCCCACCTCGCTCCCAGAGGGGGTTTTCTGGTTTTGCTTCATAGCAATCAGCATACTGTTTTGAAAAAGATTGGTGGGAAAGCTGACAATTCTCTTATATTAGAGAAGATTGCAGAGTTGGTTATGCAGTTAGAGAGTTTGCAGGTAGAGGGTGAAGTGCTTAGGAAGCAAAAAGAGCCCATGGTAGAAGAACAACAGGGTTCAGGCTTAATGTCTGAGACTAGGAATTTACCACAGGACGAAAGAGGGGCGCAAACTGAACTGGAAGGCAGACTGCCGCCCTGCTCTGCCCCAGGCACTTTCACTGCCAGGTGCCCAGAGCACCTCCATGGAACTAGGGACCAGGAAGAGCAGGAGACAATACAGAGACAACAGGATACTGTTCAGCCAAATGCACCACCACCAGAGGACTTGCTGGGGTTACACAGACACCTTCTGCCTGCGTATTAAAGTAGGCTTTGAAAAAATCTAGCCTATGGCATAGTAGCTTTAGAAGAGAAAGAGAAGGCTAGAAAGATAGATTAATTGGCAAAGTGCCTGTTGCACAAACATTTGGACCTGAGTTCAATCCCCAGCACCCACATGATAGCACCGTCTGTGACCTCAGTGCTTACTGGAAGAGGGGAAAGACAGGTGGATCCCTAAAGCTCACAGTTGGCTGGCCTGGCCACTAGATGAATTCCAGGTTCAGTGAGACACCCTGTCTCAAAAACTAAGATGGAGAGTCATCAGGAAAGATTGCCTGTTATTGACATTTGCCTATACCACATACACACACACACACACACACACACACACACACACACACACACACACGCACATATGCATATATACATAAAGTACACACATGTGCCCATGTACAGAAACTAACATGAGGTGTACATGTACATAAACTTACACACATGCACACATACACACACAAATACAAAAAAAAGAAGAAGCAGACAAGAGACCTGCTCTGTCATGTGAGTCTGTCATCACATCACTCACTTCTACTTTGTCTCAGCTTTGCCTTACAGATAAATGCTGGATTGTAGGTCTCTGTTGCTCACCATGTAGATCTCTTCACATGGCTGTTTACACTTCCTCAGAACATAGTCTCTACCTTTCTCGGAAAGGGTAATCCAAGATATCAAAGAGCAAACTGCAGTGCCTCCATGTCCTGATCTCAGTAACCTGCTGGCCTTTGGCTCTCTGCATATGGGAGGACACAGCAAATGGGAGGGGAACAGGATCCAGTTTTTCAGAGAACAAGTACAAAGACTTTGTGAGTATACATATTCTAAAGTCACCACAGTTCACTGTCTGAGCACAAATAGCTGTCTTTCTACCTATACAAAAATATACCTTTTCTCAAGATCCTATGAAATTCCACTCCAAGAGAGCCAGGGCAGTGGCACCAAACTTTTATCTAGCTACTGATGCCTCAGGCACAGCCCTTATTAAGCAGAAGACCTCTGAACTAAGAATGGAGTCATCTCCCCTCTGTGCTAACTGTACAGGGCTGTTGTCACTTCATTCTAAACAAGATGTTAAGGTCTCTGAGCCACCATAGCCCTAACTTCCACTTGACCACAAGACAAAGTCAACCTTTCCTTAACAAGAACACCCCTGGGGCTGGATCTCTGACTTGCTCCTGCCCTCTGACTTGTTCCTGCCCTCTGATTCTACAAGGCCAGTCTTATTCTCCCACTCTATAGAGAGAAATGCTAAAGATTAGAGATTACATCCATGGAAGCCAGATACAACAGACAAAGTAGACACATGGACTTAACAGGCAAAAGGCCTGAATGGTTCACTGACATCAGGGACACTGGGAACAAGCAAGGTGACTCGAGGATGCTATCTGCTGGAAGGGAAGGGAAGACTGCCTCTCCAGTCAGGCCTGCAGAACCCAGTTAATTAAAGTCATTAAGTGAAATACATAACAAAAACAAAAGGTTTGATAAATATTTCATACAACATGTCAGGTTCTGCTGTAAGTGCTGACTCAAAACCAATCCAGAGACTGTGTAGGAAGTAAAGATTAAGTATCATTCATGGAACAGGCTCCTTCTGGTCTCCATCTGTGCCCAGGAGTCAACTCTGTGGCACAGCTCTCTGTACCCAAATCCCACCCAGAGAGAGCTGGTCTTCCAGGAGTACTGTCACTCCTAAGTTCACAGGTTAGACCAACAGTTTTGCTCTAATAACTGGCCAAAGAGGGACCCAACAGGAGACCACAGGGCACAGGAACCGCAGAGCAACTGGGGACAGGATCCTTCCAGTCTCCATCTGCACCCCAAGGGCACTGCTATCCATACCCAAATCTGGCCCAGAGAGAGCTGGTCTCCCAGGAGTGCTGACACACTTAACATCACAGACTCACAGGTTCACCAGAAGGACGGGCTCCAGTCAAAGACAGCAAGACCAACTAACACCAGAGATAACCAGAAGGTGAGAGGAAAGCACAAGAACCTAAGCAACAGAAATCAAGGCTACTTGGCATCATCAGAACCCAGTTCTCCAACTACAGCAAGTTCTGGATACCCCAACACACCAGAAAAGCAAGATTTGGATTAAAAGCTCACATTTCATGATGATGATAGAGGACTTTAAGAAGAACATAAGTAACTCCTTTAAAGAAATACAGGAGAACACAGGAAAACAGGTACAAACCCTGAAAGAAGAAACACAAAAATCCCTTAAAGAATTACAGAAAAACACAACCAAAACAGGTAAAGGAATTGATGAAAAGCATCCAGGATGTAAAAAGGGAAATAGAAATAATAAAGAAATTACAAAGGGAGACAACCCTGGAGATAGAAAACCTAGAAGGGGGCTCAGTGGTTAAGAGCACTGACTGCTCTTCCAGAGGTCCTGAGTTCAATTCCCAGCAACCACATGGTGGCTCACAACCATCTGTAATGGGATCTGATGCCTTCTTCTGGTGTGTCTGAAGACAGCTGCAGTGTACTCATATACATAAAAAAATAAGTAAATTTTTAAAAGGGAGAGAGAGAGAGAGAGAGAGAAAGAGAGAGAGAGAGAGAGAGAAAGGAAGGAAGGAAGGAAGAAAGAAAGAAAGAGAGAAAGAAAGAAAGGAAGGAAGGAAGGAAGGAAGGAAGGAAGGAAGGAAGGAAGGAAGAAAGAGAGAAAGAAAGGAAGAAAACCTAGGAAAGAAATCAGGAGTCATGGATGCAAGCATCACCAACAGAATACAAGAGATAGAAGAGAAAATCTCAGGTCCAGAAGATACCATAGAAAATATTGACACAACAGTCAAAGAAAACACAAAATGCAAAAAGCTCCTAATCCAAAACATCCAGAAAATCCAGGACACAATGAGAAAACCAAACCTAAGGATAATAGGCATAAAGTAGAGTGAAGATTCCCAACTTAAAGGGCCAGTAAATATCTTCAACAAAATTATAGAAAACTTCCTTAACCGAAAGAAAGAGATGCCCATGAATATACAAGAAGCCTACAGAACTCCAAATAGTCTGGACCAGAAAAGAAATTCCTCCTGTCACATAATAATTAAAACACCAAATGCACAAAACAAAGAATTTTAAAAGCAGTAAGGGAAAAAGGTCAAGTAACATATAAAGGCAGACCTATCAGAATAACACTTCTCATCAGAGACTCTAAAAGCCAGAAGATCCTGGGCAGATGTCACACAGACCCTAAGAGAACACAAATGCCAGCCCAGGCTACTATACCCAGCAAAACTCTCAATTTTCATAGATGGAGAAACCAAGATATTCCATGACAAAACCAAATTTACACAATATATGTCCACAAATCCAGCCCTTCAAAGGGTAATAAATGGAAAACTCTAACACAAGGGTGGAAACTACACCATAGAAAAAGCAAGAAAGTAGTCTTCTTTGAACAAACCCAAAAGAAGAGAGTCACACAAAAATAATTCCACCTCTAACAACAAAAATAACAGTAAACAACAACCACTTTTCCTTAATATTGCTTAATATCAATGAACTCAATTCCCTAATAAAAAGACATAGACTAACAGACTGAATATGCAAACAGGACCCAGCATTTTGCTGCATACAGGAAACATACCCCAACAACAAAGTCAGACACTATATCAAAATAAAGTCTGAAAAAGTTTTTCCAAGCAAATGGTCCCAAGAAACAAGCTAGAGTAGCCATTCTAATATCAAATAAAATTGACTTTGACCCAAAAGTTATCAAATAAGATAAGGAAGGACACCATACTCATCAATGGAAAAAAATCTACCAAGATGAACTCTCAGTTCTGAAAAATCCATGCTTCAAATGCAAGGGCACCCACATTCATAAAAGAAACTTTACTAAAGCTCAAAGCACACATTCTATCTCACACAATAATTGTGGGAGACTTCAACACCCCACTCTCAGCCATGGACAGATCACGGAAACAGAAACTAAACAGAGACACAATGAAACTAACAGAAGTGATGAACCAAATGAATTTAACAGATATCTATAGAAAATTTCATCCTAAAACAAAAGAATATACTTCTTCTCAGCACCTCATGGTACTGTCTCCAAAACTGACCAAATAATTGGTCACAAAACAGACCTCAACAGATACAAGAAACTGAACTAATCCCATGTATCCTATCAGATCACCCACAGACTAAGGCTGGTCTTCAATAACAAGAACAACAGAAAGCCCACATACAGCCCACATATGAAAGCTGAACAACACTCTACTCAATGATAACTTGGTAAAGGAAAAACTAAATAAAGAAATTAAAAATGTTTTAGAATTTAATGAAAATGAAGGCACAGCATACCAAAACTTATGGGACACTATGATAGCAGTGCTAAGAGGAAAACTCATAGCTCTGAGTGCCTACCAAAAGAAATTGGAGAGAGCATACACTAGCAGCTTGACAGCACACCTGAGAGCTCTAGAACAAAAAGAAACAAATAAACCCAAGAGGAGTAGAGGGCAGGAAATAATCAAACTCAGGGCTGAAATCAACCAAGTAGAACAAAAAGAACTATACAAAGAATCAACAGAACACATCAAAATGATCATCCATCATGATCAAGTAGGCTTCATCCCAGGGATGCAGGGATGGTTCAATATACAGAAATCCATCAATGTAGTCCACTTTATAAATAAACTCAAAGAAAAAAAACACATGATCATTTCATTAGTTGCTGAGAAAGCATTTGACAGAATTCAACACCCCTTCATGATAAAAGTCATGGAACGATCAGGAATTCAAGGCCTGTTCCTAAACATAGTAAAAATAATACACAACAAACTAGTAGCCAATGTTGTGGATGGAACTGGTACTGTTCTTGTGAACCAATCCCCTAATGAATAAAGGAGCCAGTCACTGTGCGAGTAGGCAGTACTTCCAGGTTGAATGGTGGAAGAGAAGAAGCAGGAGAGAGTTTCAGCCTTTTGGAACCGGACAGCTTAAGGATAAAATGTAGCTGCTATAGTTTTCTGATATCATGGCAAATCCGCAAGGATTCACCACCGGAGGAATCAGATTTAAATAAGGCTTACAAGATTAGGCTTTACTTGTTGCACCCAGAGATTGAGTGACCATTGTTTCTGAAATAATTTTGTGTTTCATTTTCCTTCACGCGGCAGCTCGTCTGGGTTCAAGAGAGAAAGGAGTGGTGGCCAAGTCTGAGTTTGCCAGATGTGCACCACAAAGGGTGTGGACAATTTGAAGCACAGGGCTGCCATGGTGGCAACCTGCCAGTGGGAACTTAGTGAGCTGGGTAGAGAGAGTTTGGAGCTCTGAGTCAGAGAGTCTCCACGAGATAAAACCAGGTCGGCCATTGCCACCAGTACATAGCCAGCCAGGCCGCTGGGGCAGAAGCACAAGCACAGGAACGTGCCAGTTCTTTTTTTTTTTTTTAAGATTTATTTATTTATTTATTTATTACATATAAGTACACATGTAACTGTCTTCAGACACACCAGAAGAGGGCATCAGATCCCATTACAGATGGTTGTGAGCCACCATGTGGTTGCTGGGAATTGAACTCAGGACCTCAGGAAGAGCAGTCAGTGCTCTTAACCGCTGAGCCCACCAGCCCCCCAGTTCTATTTTTTTAATAATTTCCGCAACAAGCAAACACTTGAAGCAATTCCACTATAATCAGGGACTAGACAATGCTACCCACTCTCCCTATCTACTCAATATAGTACTTGAATAACTAGCTAGAGCAATTAGACAACAAAAGGAGGTCAAAGGGATACAAATTGGAAAGGAAGAAGTCAAATTATCACTATTTGCAGATATATTATATGATGGTGTACTTAAGTGACCCCAAAAATTCCACCAGAGACTCCTAAACCTAATAAACAACTTCAGCAAAGTGGCTTTATATAAAATTAACTCAAACAAATCAGTAGCCTTCCTATAATCAAAGGATAAACAGGCTGCAAAAGAAATTAGGGAAATGACACCCTTCAAATAGTCACAAATAATATAAAATATCTTGGTGTGACTCTAACCAAGCAAGCAAGTGAAAGATCTGTATGATAAGAACTTCAAGTCTGAAGAAGAAATCAAAGAAGATCTCAGAAGATGGAAAGATCTCCCATGCTCCTGGATTGGCTGGATTAATACAGTAAAAATGGCCATTGTGATGAAAGCAATCTACTGATTCAATGCAATCCCCCATCAAAATTCCAATACCAGCTTGCAATCCCACCAGCAATGGAGTAGTGTTCTTCCTCCACATTCCTGCCAGCATCTGCTGTCACCTGAGTTTTTGATCTTAGCCATTTTAGCTGGTATGAGGTGTAATCTCAGGGCTGTTTTGATTTGCTCCAACATATAACAAGGACACATGCTCCACTATGTTCACCCTCATGAAGCAGGGGGATGGAGGATGGCATAGGGGACTTGTGTTATGCTAATTTTGTTATTCAAAAAAACTTGTTTGCAATGTCTTGCACATAGGCTAAAGGAAGCCTGTCCCCAGTTGACTCTGATTGGGAAATAAAGTTGCCAATGGCTAAAGGCTAGGCAGGGTGAAAGCAGTGGGACTTTTAGGATTCCTGGGCAAGAAATGCAGTGGGGGGTGGGCAGATTTCACCAAGAGAGAGGGATAGGACTGATCATGTTGTGAAGGAGAAGAGAGAGGGGTAGGACTGACCATGTTGTGAAGGAGATGAGGGTATGACTGAAATGTAGGTACAAGGGGAAAGTAGCCCCATGGGAGGTCTGCCCAGAAGGAAACAGGGCAGCAAAGATAAAAAATAGATTTAGAAAATATTAAGTCTCCTTTAGCTCTGTGCCCCATTTTTAAAAATAGGGTTATTTGGTTCTCTGGAGTCTAACTTCTTGAGTTTTTTGTATATATTGATATTAACCCTCTATCGGATGTAGGATTGGTAAAGATCTTTTCCCAATCTGTTGGCTGCTATTTTATCCTATTGACAGTCTCCTTTGCCTTAAAAGAAGCTTTGTAATTTTATGAGGTATCATTTGTCAATTCTTGATCTTAGAGCAGATCTTAGAGCAGGAAATTTTCCCTTGTGCCTATGTGCTCGAGGCTCTTCCCCACTTTCTTTTCTATTAGTTTCAGTGTATCTGGTTTTATGTGGAGGTCCCTGATCCACTTGGACTTGAGCTTTGTACAAGGAGATAGTGAAAGAGTTAAATTTGAAACTTGTGCTGGCTAATGAGAAAATTGCAGGTTTGAGGAAAACACAGTGGACCAAGGTCGAATATGTCCAAATAAGCCTGGGCAAAAATAAGCAAGTTGTTAAGACATTCTGGGAACTAGCAGGCCAGAAAGATGTAGAGGAGAAAGCATGCAAGGACATGTCTGGGTGGGCCCAAGCACGCAAGGACATGTCTGGGCAAACGACCCAACTGAGTAATGGGCCCATTACTGGTTTGAGGTCAACCAGATGCTCTATTGACTCAGATTACCACACTTAGGAATTTTCCACTCTGTTCTGCACGTAATATAGTTGATATTTAAACTAGCCAATCATGTATAGCCACACTGATTCCTTTGTTCCCCCAGACCTTTTTCCTATATAAACTCCTAACCCCTGAGCCTCGTGGTCATTTCCGCTGTCTCCTGTGTGAGATATGAGTCAAACCGGAGCTCCGAAATTAAACTACCTCATGTGTTTACATCAAGATGGTCTCTTGTGATTCCTTGGGTGCACATCCTCCCGAGACTTGAGTGGGGGTCTCCCTACGAGGGTCTTTCAATAGGAATAGATCAATTTGAATTCTTCTACATGCTAACTGCCAGTTGAGCCAGCACCATTTGTTGAAAATGCTGTCTTTTTTTCACTGGATGGTTTTAGCTCCCTTGTCAAAGATCAAGTGGTCATAGGTTTGTGGGTTCATTTCTGAGTCTTCAGTTCTATTCCATTGATCTACCTGCCTGTCACTGTACCAATACCATGTAGTTTTTATCACAATTGCTCTGTAGTACAGCTTAAGGTTGGGGATGGCAATTCCACCAGAGGTTCTTTTATTGTTGAGAATAGTTTTTGCTATCCTAGGTTTTTTTGTTATTCCAGATGACTTTGCAAATTGCTCTTTCCAAGTCTGTGAAGAATTGAGTTAGAATTTTGATATGTATTGCATTGAATCTGTAGATTGCTTTCAGCAAGATGGCCATTTTTATTATATTAATCCTGCCAATCCATGAGCATGGGAAATCTTTCCATCTTCTGATATCTTCTTCAATTTCCTTCTTCAGAGACTTGAAGTTCTTGTCATATAGATTTTTTACTTGCTTAGTTAGAGTCACACCAATGTATCTTATATTATTTGTGACCATTGTGAAGGGTGTTGTTTCCCTAATTTCTTTCTCAGCCTGTTTATCCTTTGTGTAGAGGAAGGTCACTGATTTGCTTGAGTTAAATTTATATCCAGCTATTCTGCTGAAGTTGTTTATTAGGTTTAGGAGCTCTCTAGTGGAATTTTTGGGATTACTTAAGTATACTATCATATCATCTGCCAATAGTGATAATTTGACTTCTTCCTTTCCAATTTGTGTCCCTTTGATCTCCTTTAGTTGTCTAATTGCTCTGGCTAGGACTCCAAGTACAATATTGAATAGGTAGGAAGAGAGTGGGCAGCCTTGCCTAGTCCCTGATTTTAGTGAGATTGCTTCAAGTTTCTCTCCATTTAATTTGATGTTGGCTACTGGTTTGCTGTATATTGCTTTTACTATTTTAAATATGGGCCTTGAATTCTCAACTGAGGAATACCAAATGGCTAAGAAGCACCTAAAAAATGTTCAACATCCTTAGTCATCAGGGAAATGCAAATTAAAACAACCCTAATATTCCACCTCACACCAGTCAGAATGGCTATGATCTAAAACTCAGGTGACAGCAGATGCTGGGGAGGTTGTGGAGAAATAGGAACACTCCTTCATTGATGGTAGAATTGCAAGCTGGTACAACCACTCTGGAAATCAATTTGGCGGTTCCTCAGGAAACTGGACATAGTACTACCAGAAGACCCAGCTATACCACTCCTGGGCATATACCCAGAAGATGCTGCAACATATAATAAAGACACATGCTCCACTATGTTCATAGCAGTCTTATTTATAATAGCCAGAAACTGGAAACAACCCAAATGTCCCTCAACAGAGGAATGGATACAGAAAATGTGGTACATCTATACAATAGAGTACTACACAACTATTAAAAACAATGAATTTATGAAATTCTCAGGGAAATGGATGGATCTGGAGAATATCATCATGAGTGAGAAAACCCAATCACAAAAGAACACACATGGCATGTACTCTTTGATAGGTGGATATTAGCCCAGAAGCTCAGAATACCCAAAATACAATCCACAAACCACAAGAAACTCAAGAAGAGGGAAGACCAAAGTGTGGATGCTTCCTTCCTTCTTAGAAGGGGGAACAAAATACCCATGGAAGGAGTTGCAGAGACAAACTATGGAGCAAAGACTGAAAGAAGAACAATCCAGAGACTGTTCCACCGGGAAATCCTTTCCATATTCAATTATCAAACCCAGACACTATTGTAGATGTCAACAAGTGCTGGTGGACAGGAGCCTGATATAGCTGTCTCCTGAGAAGCTCTGACAGTGCCTGACAAATACAAAAGTAGAGACTCACAACCATCCATTGGTCTGAGCATAAGATACCCAATGAGGAGCTAGAGAAAGGACCCAAGGAGCTGAAGGGTTTACAGCCCCTTAGGACGAACAACAATATGAACTAACTAGGACCCTCAGAGCTCCCAGGGACTAAACCACCAACCAAAGAGTACACATGGTGGGATTTATGGCTCTAGCAGCATATGTAGCAGAGAATGGCCTAGTGGGTCATCAATGGGAGAAGAGGCCCTTGGTCCTGTGAAGGTTCTATGCCCCAGTGTAGGGGAATGCCAGGGCCAGTAAGCAGGAGAGGGCAGGTTGGTAAGCAGGGAGAAGGGGGAGGAAACAGGGTTTGGTTTTTGTTTTTGTTTTTGATGCTTTTTCGGAGGGGTTACTAGGAGAGGAGATATCATTTGAAATGTAAATAAAGAAAATATCTAATAAAAAATAAACATTAAAAAAAGAAAGTATTAACTCAGGAATAGTGGAAGGGAATGTATGCCTAGCCACAAGGAGGTTCAGGAGCTAGACAACCATTGAGCTAGAAAGGCATTCTAGAAATAATGCTGCATGTGTATGTCTTTCATTCACAAATCCAGAGAACTCTGGAGAGTACCTAGAAGTGAGATCACTCGCTGGGAGGGAGTTCAAGCAACAAAAAAGTAACTAATACCTCTTCTAACCCCTTGCACTGGGAGAAGGTCATCAAATCTAAAATATTCACTCTTGCAAAGTCACAAAATACCTCTTAACAGAATGCCACAGGCCCCCATTCCTCCTCTACCTGTACCAGAGATGGGCTTATTGGTCCAGGTAAATGTCAGCAGAGGACAAGCCCTGAACTCAGCTGTCTTCTCCCCTTTGCCTTTGCTTTCACCATGACAAACACATTCCTGAGAGAACTGCCAGTCAAGGTACTCAGCATACTTTTAACTGTTCAGAATTATAATTTCTTTAAAGGTAGGCAACAGAAGTCCTGATAACAGAGGGCACAATTTATATTGTCAACCTGAACAGATTTAGAATCACCATGGGGAAATCCTGACTAGGTATTTCTTTGTGTAGGTATCAGAAAGATTTAATTGAAGAGGAAAGAAACACACTGCATGTGGGCAGCATCTCATTGAGTGGAGTTCTGGACTGTATAAAAAAGAGAATGCAGGGTTGTTTTTGTTTGTTTGTTTGTTTGTAACACCTCCTAGGCTGTTAGTCATGTCCAGATGAAGCTGAATATCTACTTCCCAGACACCAGTTGTCAGAAACTCACCAAAGTATGATGAATACGAACGAACTTTGCATTTTTCTCTGAGACACACATAGCCTCAATATTAACTGTTGATGTGCTGGATGAAGAATAGAAAGGTAATGTGGTCCCAGATGGTGGTGGGAGTGATAAAGTGATGCTTATTTCCCATGGAGCAAGGTCTCTTGAACCATGGCCCAGTGTGCCAGCTGTTGAGTAAGGGTCATTCTTGTTATAGGCCAAGGAAACATGGAAAAAGGAAGCATTAGTTTGTTCTTGGATGCATTAGAAGTGAATCTGAATATTCTCAATATAGTTATTGTTTAAAAAATGAACAAACGGGGACTGGAGAGATGGCTCAGTGGTTGAAAGCACTGTTTGTTCTTCTAGAGGACCAGGGTACAGACAATTTACAACTATCTATACCTCCAATGCCAGGATATCTGGCACCTTTACAGACATACAGGCAGGCAAACACCAACACATACGAAATAAAAATAAGTAAATTTTTAAAATAAAAAACTTAGAGAAGGCTACTTCTAGACTGACAGATACTAGTGTGCCTCAGCAATTGAACCCCAAAGAACCAACAAATCATAAAGTTTTTCAATCTCTAAAGAAGATGATGTCTCTAAACAAAGAAGGCAAGAAGCCCAGGACCAAAGACCCAAGATTCAGTGTCTTGTTATTCCAAGATTCCCACCACACAAAGGCCAACATATTGCTCTATAGAAACAATGTAGAAATAAAATCAAGAAGTCTGCAGAATAGGATAAACTTCAGGCCGAGAGAATGAGGAGCCAATAATAATAATAATAATAATAATAATAATAATAATAATAATAATGCTAGGAACACATATCGCCAGAAAACAAAGCTTGCCTTCACTGAGACCTTCTGGGTCCAGTCAAAAATAAGTCTTGAAAGGTAAGAAATAAATGACCAGACCCTCAAGGGATGAGGGGTAACACTCTCCTTGCTGTCCTGGAACTCACTCTGTAAACCAGGCTGGCTGGCCCCAAACTCACAGAGATCCACCTGCCTCTACCTCTTGAGTTCTGATATTAAAGACCTGTGCCATTACCGCCTAACTGTATCTCTACTTCTTTTTTGTTTGTTTGTTTGTTTTTTGTTGTTTTTTGTTTGTTTGTTTGTTTGTTTTTGGTTTTTTGAGACAGGGTTTCTCTGTGTAGCCCTAGCTGTCCTGGAACTCACTCTGTAAACCAGGCTGGCCTGGAACTCAGAAATCCACCTGCCTTCTGCCTCTGCCTCCCAAGTGCTGGGATTAAAGGCGTGCGCCACCACTGCCCAGCGTATCTCTACTTCTTAACTGTAAACAGTATAACCTGCCACATCATGCTCCTGCAGTCTGTTTACCATTACGAACTTTACTTTTTTCTTTAGTTGCAAGCTAAAATAAACCCTTTTTAGTTGCTTCTTGCTAAGTGTATGGTCATAGCAAAGAAAAGTAATGGATATGAGGCACATATATCTCACGAGAATACATTTGTACTGGATATCTCAGAGAAGAATCTGCAGGCACACATTGTGCGTGGTGTTAATGGTTTGCTTTGCCTAAGTTAACCTGTGCTCCACTCAGGTAATACCTAGAAGAATTCAGGGACAGCAGCAAACTCTAACCAAACTCGGTGTCCCTGGGAATGCCTGGAAGCTAGGTCAGACAGAAGATGGAAGGAGAGACACCTTAAATCCCAGGAACGCAGATAACCACCTGCCCATGCTCTGAATGACTATCTCCCTGCCACCTGCTGGCTTCAGGTAAGACTGGATGTGAACCTGCTGCCTTCTCAGCTCACTGGCCTTCTGAGTAATGCACAAACTAAAGATTTAACCCTCTGCTATACAATGTTGTGAGTGACGGGTGACATCATCTCCGGTGTTCAGTAGTACCACCAACCTCTCTCTTCTGCTCCAGAACCAAGCTCAAGGCATGGAGCCAGCTCTCAGAGAGGTTCCTGTTCTGGCCATAGGGTATCTTTTTGGCCTCTGTGATCCAGTACCCTGGCAGCTTGCTGTCTGCTCAAGAGGTAAAATAAATGAAGCAGGGAGCAGCATAAGAATGGAAGAAAACAAGAAAATAGAAAGCATTAAGTCTTTGTTTAGTATAGAAATGCTTCCTCCAGATGAAGGTGGGAGAAAGGGATTCAGGGGCTATGCAGACGATAGCAAGAGAACAAAGGTAGCCTGGAAGGAGACACATCAATGGCTAGTCAGGAGCTCTGAGTAAAGGTTTAGAGAACCTGGCTCCTGGAAAAGGCTTTTGATCCAGATCTTGAGAAATAGTGGCCATGAAAAACTTTGGCCTAGGCAAGATGGTAAAGACCTTTAATCCCAGGAGACAAAGGCAAGCAGATCTCTGAGTTCAAATCCAGCCTGGTACAGAGCAAGTTCCAAGTAGAAAAAAGCTTAAGTCCAGGAGTGGTTCTAAGCTCCTTTAATCCCAGCATTTAGGTGACAGAGCCACGCAGATCTCTGAATTCAAGGTCAATCTACAGAATAAGTTCCAGGACAATTGCTTAGGCAATGAAGGAGTTGTAAACAGAAAGCTGGTGATAATGTAATAGAACAAAGGAGCCATGTTCCAGCCCCAGCAAGCAACAGAACTCAGCAGTTTCAGTCATGTGGCTCTGGCTTTAGAGTCAAGAATAGAAGAGACTTCGGGGATTATTGATGCTGGTTAGCTGGAGCTAAGACATTAACAGTGATTAAGAAAAGACAAGCATTACTGAAGTGAAATCTTCTGGGAAGTATTTTCAAAGAGCACAGAAAGGCTGTGTTCCAGAGATAGCCAAGGTTGTACCTCATGCTGCAGCTGGACTTGGTAATGTGTAAGAATCACCCAAGTGGTACTGGTTTTGAAGGCATGAGAAGGTCATGAAGAGCAGCTGAGGTTTGGCACTGTGAGAGGCCAGAGAAGGCCATTGGTGAAGATGCAGCCTCAGTTGTAGTTGAAGGCCCAGTACTGAAAGGGTCATGCAAAGAAGCACCATGAAGAGAGCCTATGAGAGACTTTTGGTGAAGCCTAGTTGCATCAGAAGACTCCAGCAAGTTAAAGATGCCTGATACTGCTGGGCTTAGTGTTGGGGAAGAGATTTTATGGCTCAGGCAAATTGCAATACTAGAGTGGATACACTGTGTAAAACCTAATCCTCCATAATGGGAATGGCCAGAAGACATGCTTTTCATGAATCCTGTAAGACACAAAATGGGAAGGGGAGAACCAACACATTTGAAGAGTTTTGTTATTGCTGTTTTCCTTGTGATTGAAGCCTTAGGATTGGAAAGGCTACTGCTCAATTAGATGAATTAACTTCAATGGGTTTAATTTGGTCCCAAGAGAGCAGGGCCCAGGTGGCAGCATTGAATTGCCAGAGGCAAAGTAATCATAGTTATCATAATGGGCAGCATAAACAAAACAATGTTCATAATGACCTAACCCATAAAGGTCAGCATAGGCGAGGTGAATTTTATAATGAATGGAATGACTCCTTTGGACTTTTGATACTGGCCTCACGGTATTTCCATGCTTGAAATAGATAAGACGCCTACTGCATTTCTGTTTGATCTATATAAACAGAAAAATTCTCAAACAAATGAAAGAAAGTTTCCATCAGATCATGGCAAAAGGCAATCTTGTCCAATGAATCAATTTCCAGACTTGAGCTAGTTTACAAATCCAGAATCCCTTGAATTAGGGTGTGGCTAGGTTCCCCTGAGGAAGGACCTTGATAAGTCACCTCTGTTAGCCTTTCTCCAGTTCTTCCCAAGAAGGACCTACCTAGCCTTTTACTAGCTAGGGTAACTGTATACTCAGAGAAAATAAATAATTGAAGTTCTAGTGGACACTGGTTGTGTCCAATTCACAGTAGGTCCTCAAACTCATCCTGTGGTTATTTTCCCAGTTCCAGAATGAATAATTGGGATAGATATACCTAGAAATTGGCAGAACTGGTTCCCATCTTCATCCAAAGGAAGCCAGGAGCAGACTGGCTCCCATGTGTCTGGGAGGAGATTCTCAAAGCCCACCCACACAGTGACACACTCCTTCCAACAAGGCCACACCTACTCCAACAAAGCCACACTTCCTAACAGTGCCACTCCCTAGGCCAAGTATATGCAAACCACTGCATTCTACTCCTTGGCCCCCATAGGCTTGTTGAAACATAGGAGTCTATGGGGACCATACCTAAACACAGCATAATGCAAAATACATTTAGTCCAACTTCAAATATCCCCATAGTCTACAAGCAGTCTCAACAATATTAAAAGCCAAAAGTTTAAGGTCTCTTCTGAGATTCATTCAATCATTTAACAGTAATCCCCTATAAAGTCAAAATCAAAAAGCAGATCATCTCAAACATTACAGGATATACATTACCATTTCAAAATGTCATAGTGAGGAAATACTGAACCAAACAAGACCAAAATCAGCTAAACAAACTTCAAATTCTGCTTCTCCATGTCTGATGTCAAAGCAGTCTTCAGATCTCCAACTCCTTTCATCTTTGTTGACTGCAACAACCTTCTTTTCATAATAATAATTGCAACCACAAATATTAGTGTTAATTATTTATTTAACAAACCAATGCTTTTTCCCAGAAGGCTTACCTCCAGAGCATGCAAAAGGGGTCTACAGATGAAGGAGCCCAAAGTCAAGACAAGGATGGTGACCCAAGTAGAGGGAAATGTCCCTTTCCAAGAACTGCCAGGCTGTCGATAACATTCCAATAGCCCAGAATCTCTGCAGATGGGAAGGGAAAGTGGAAAGATTCATCTCTCCTTTCTGAACCAGGAAAGGATCATTAAATACTCAAAAGCCTAAAGCAACATAAAAACACTTAGCAATTGCCAGGAATTATTGGGGAAGAATAGCATGCACATCATCAAGTGTACAAAGTAGTTTAGAAGCCAGGGGCCCAAGAAAGAGGCTTAAGTTCAACTGTCACTGAAGACAAAATGAGAGTCCAAAGTAAGAACTGGGTACCTCTCCCTGATGGAGAATGTGGGCTGTCCTCAGGCCCTAAGGACACTGGATGGAGGTACAGGGTGATAGCAGATTCTAGGCAGTTTGACAAGAAGCTTTCCAACGTAAAGGAAGAGTAAGCATTATCAGTAAATGTGATGGAGAGCATTGCCATAGTCAAAGATGTTTATACATGTAGGTGAGGGAGGAAAAGGTGGCATACTCTAGTGGGTAAATGAGCAAAGGACATAACCAGACAGCTCACAAAGGGGAAATAATGGTTAGTAATAGAACAATACAACCTGCCATAGTTAAGATCTGAAGATGAAACCCCTGTCCCCCAGGCTCACGTATTGAAGCCTAGGTCTCCAGCCAGAGCCACTGTTTTTAGAGCTGTTGAAAGGTCCAAGAGTTCCTTACTGGAGCAACACAGGTTGGAGGTCCTTTGGGTTATGACTTGCTCTGACCCTCCAAGTGTCTCCCTCTGTTTCCCAACTTCAGTGACATGAGTAGCCTTTGCCATGTGTTTTTACTGCCATGATTTTCCGCCTCAAATGGGCCCAGAGTGAAGAGAGCCAAGAACTGTGGACTAAAACTATATATATTTCCTCATTTAAAGTTTTTATGTGTATGTATACTTGCCTGCATTAGTTACGTGCAACATGTGCATACAGGACCCTATGGAAGCCAGATACAGATGTAGGATCCTACGGAACTGAAATTGCAGATGGTTGCAGGCTGCCATGGTGATGCTAGAATCTGAACACCCAGGTTGTCTGCAAGAGAAGAGAAGCACTCTCAACAGTGAGCCTCCTGGCCTCCCCATGCTAGGTATTGTCATCGCAACAGTGAAAAGTCTAACATACTATGAGGTAGACCAAATTAACAGACCACAAATGCCTCGCCCATGAAGTAAACAAAGTGGGTTTCTGTTAATTAATATTTGTTGGACTGGACAGATGATTCAATGGTAAAGAGTATTTGTTACTCTCAAAGAGGACTCAAGTTTGATGCCTAACACCCACGTTGCAGTTTTATAACCACCCATAATTAAAAAACATTAATGGCATGAAGAACTGCTTATAATGTTGAAAGAAAGTTCGAGCCACAGAGCTGGGCATGTGGCTCGGTTAGGAGAGTGCTTACTAGCAGACAGGAGGCCCTGGGTTCAATCCCCAGCACTTCATAAAACCCAACATGGTTGGAGGCTAGAGAGATGGCTTAATGATTGATACATTTGTTGCTCTTCCAGAAGACTTGGGGTCAAGTCCCAGGACCCTCATAGTGGCTCATAAACATAAAGGATTTGTCACCCTTTTCTGACCTCTGAAGGCACCAGGCACACATGTAGTACATACACATGCGGACAAAACACTGATATGCATAAATTAAAAATATAAATTAATCTAAAAATTAAAAAATATTTCTTGCAATAGCAAGCACAGTAGCACACACCTGCAACCTCAGCAGTTGAGAGGCAGAGGCAGGAGGATCAGACATTCTTAATCATCCATGGCTTCATAAGGAATTCAAGATCAAGGTACATAAGCTTTTAATTCCATTTTTGGTACATGTTTCAGTTAGGGTTACTGTTGCTGTGAATAGACAGCATGGCCATGACAACTCTTATAAAGGAAAGCATTTAATTGGGGCCGGTCAAGTTCCTACCCTCAGAGCTAGTGTGAGAACAATGAACTTCATCAAGTTACATGCTCAACCCAGCCCAGAAGAAGCAGTTGGTACACGACATCCACTGGCGTCTGTGCTCAGAAGCACAGTCCATCTGCCCATCTGGAGAGGAAATAGTAAGGTGCCTAGAGTCACACGGTAGAAGTCCCCACTTAGATCTGTGTGATTCCAAAACCTCTGGTCCTAGCCACCCTAGATACTGGATCTCATTATCCATCAAGCAATGTGCAAAGGGCACAAATACAGCCTGGACCACTTCATGCCCACAGAGAAGGTCCCAGACAGGACAGCCCAGCCCCAAAGTGCAACCCATCAATCTACCATGGTCAAGTCCCAAAGTCCAGGGAGAGTGACATGAAAGGGCTACCATGGCCAGGATGAAAACTAGGGCCCCGCCATCTCTGATCCTTTTATCTTGGGGGTGTACATTCCCCTCTACAGCAAGCCTGGAAAGGCAGGAAGAACTGTATCTACACTGATTATTCAGGGGCAAGCACAGACACTGTGTATGAGAAGCGCTGGAAAACAGAGACTACAAGGATAGACAAATGGATGACAGACAAACAATGAACAGCTCAGGTTTATAGGAAAAGCAGTCTAGGAAAGAAGACTCGAGCCCCTGGCCAAGACTAAAATCAGCACAGCCCATAGCAGAGGTAGAACAAGGATGTGACTTTGGGATTCTGCACCTGTGCCATCGTGGGGAAAGCTGGACCCAGACAGAGACTCTTCCAGTCAAGTGCTGCTTGTGGAGTCAGTGGATACAGATATAGGAGAGGCAGGCCACAGCCACTGGCTGCTGGGCCAGGTTCTGGGGTCTCAAGTGCGAGCAACGTCAGCAGCTTTAGTCAGTGGGATAGTTTCCTCTGGACCCACAAGGAGTTGAGTACTTCGGCAGAAGGTGACTCCTTTTTCCTCCACTCATGGCCCATGAGGCTAATCATAAAATACTCTCTATTTCAAGTCTATAGGAGAAAATGCTTCTAAATCCATTAAGTTGCTAATGCATGCATTCCAAGACCGGAAAGAAAGGTACAGGATTGATGGATGGACCTGTCATATTTATGGTTAATAGCCGAGTGACTAATGGGCTTTGCAGTTTATAACACAATGCTCTCTTCCTTCTCCTCTTCAAGCTCGGGGTGATTTATAGAGTGGGTGCATTGCAATGGTATGACAGTGATGGCACTCTATCACCCTAGATTATCAATGAGTCCCTGTGAGAAAAGGATGCCCTGGGCTCTGTGTAAAAACAGAGTAGAGAGAGAACATTTGTTTCCGGCCATCTGAAATTCACAGCCTTCTTCCATTGAGTCACCCTCCTGTTCCTATTAGGGGTGCAGGAATTTGGAGAAAAAACAAAGCTGGTTCTCTTCTACCCCAACTGATTGAATCTGCTCCCCAAAATGGGCAATGGCTCCTCTTAGCTATCCTTACTCCCCGTCTCTCTGACCCAGCTTCAACAGGCAGCTTCCCAAGGGAAGAGGGAGGCTAATAAGACTTGGGAAGTACATGAAGCATACACGGTCCAGAAAGTAAACTTTACAATTCCACGGAAGCTCCTGAAATCCAGGTCTCTCTCTCGAAGAGAACAGAGGCAGTAGGAAATTGCTATAGGGAAGAGACTGAGATAGACAGGCAGACAGACAGACAAGCTCGACTGTTTGTAAGTCATGCAAAGATTACAGGGATGCAACTCTCCCGAGTCATTGCTAGGGGTAAGATTTGAGTCACCTACAACCTATGTTCCTGATATAACCCTAGTAAATTCCCTGGCTCATGAAGCCACACTAAGTAGACTCGTTTCTCTGGACTGCCATTGGTGCCCTATCTGGGGTAGATAACATTTGTTCATGTCTCTCCAGGAAAAGTCATACAACATCATCATATCTATCAGAGATTGCGTGTGAAATATCACTACAGGCCTAAGTGTATAAACAGCAGGTGACACTGTTCTAGAGGATTGTGGAATACTGAATTTTTGGGAAAGGTGGGAATGAAGGACTGAGTGGAGTAGATTCCTGTCAACTGAGCAGAGAGGACATATGAGCAGCTACATAAATATAGGAACCTCTAAAAACAAAAAAAAAATGAAATAAAGAAAAATAAAAATGAGGGGAGAAATGGGGTGGGTGTCAATGAAAAGACAGAGTACAATGTTATTGCTGTGCTGTGAGAGAGATCCAGAGCCATGAGGTATGTGGATGGGGGGGTGGGGGGAAGCAGGAGAAGAAAGTAAATAGATGGGGGCAGGTCTCACAGATGGAGGGCACAAGAATGGCTCATCCATTGACCAGGAAGGAAATATGTAAACAGAGGACCACCCATCACTCCAATGAGATCTTTAGTATCCACTCCACCACCTACGTGACCCGAAATTGACTCTCATCTATTCTTTTGACTCAACATCCCCAAGCTGTGTGTGCCTGGCCTGATGCCTCTGCTTGCCTTTCCCTAATGCCTGTTTTAAGAAAAGAAAGGGGAAAAAAAGTAGGTTCAAGAGAGAAGGGCTGAGACAACCTGTCCTTCAAATGAAAGCTTTTTGAAAAGGTTACTAATGCTGCAGGCAGGCAGTAGCACCATTTGTCAGGGCTTCAAAGAAAGACAATCAAAGTTAGGTGTCCATTTTAAAGGTTTTAGAAGGAAAAAGAGATCTCATACCACAAGACAGCAAGCTCAATTAATATGTAGCCTGTACTACGGAACATACATAACTTACATGCTAAGAGTCATGAAGTTGCTGGATAAGGGAGAGGGATTGATTAATGTATGGCTGCCTCATACCCAAATGGCAGGGGACTGGGTATTTTAATCCTGAAATAACCTTATCTGTGTGAGGCTTGAATTACCTAGAAGACCCCTGTATCCTGGACATCCTACTGTTGATCTCCAGCCTAACACTCCCATCCTAAGACATTCCATTAAAGTGCCAACAAAAGGTACCCTGAACAGACACAGATGAGCAAGGAGATGTGCCTGTGCCCTTAGCAGCCCTGGTAGAGCCTTGGCAAGCCAGCAGCCTAGAACCTGGGCTAGCTGCACAGCTGCAGTCAGACTTTTCTGTATTTGGTAGAAGATTAAAAAGCTGCCAGACCTTCGTTTTCTGCATCTTCTCCCCCTGAAGCAGCCACAGCATGGCTAGAACTGAAGATAACATGTTGGCTGTTGCAGGTCATTTGATTGCACTGTGAACCCCCAAAACTTGGTGGTTGTGTGACACAACCCTAGAACACACCTTTAATCCAAGAGCTAATAAAGTCAACCCTAGGTCAAGAGGTGAAACAAGTAACCGTCGAACACAAGTAAGTAGAAAGAAGAGTCTTTGAGTCGAAGGGTATTTAAGACAAAACAGAGAGGAAAAATAGCTTCCTTCCTTCTGGGACTTTGGGGGAACAGGAAGGTCAGCTGGGTGCTTTCTCTGCCTCTCTGAGCTAGCAGTTTTCACCCCAATATCTGACTCCTAAGTCTTCATTGGTAAAATGGAATAGGATTTTAGTTTTTAAAACAACACTTCAACATAGGCAGCTTGATTGAGCAGGGAGATAAAGAATACTAGAAGTCTCTATGTCCAGGTGAGAATGTGAGGCCCTAGATCTCTGAAGCACTGGGCCTACACACAGAGCTAAGCAACAGGAACTGTGGCCAGAAAGTAGAATGGTTGGCTAGTTTGGGTACCAACTCCCAGTGCTTGGGTTAATAGTATGCTGTTCTTCATGAGATGAGGAGACACACATATACCAACCCCAAAGCACAAAATATCAATGTTAATGTTGGTCATTATTATCATGAACCAAATATCCAATGTGCCAGGTGCTTTAAGATTAATGCATGTCATACAATAACCCTGGAGCATGTACTATTGCTATCACTGTTACACAGTTGAAGAAAATCGAACTACGGTGACTTGCTACATCATATTTAGTGTGTGTGTATGTCTGTGTGTGTGTGTGTGTGTGTGAGAGAGAGAGAGAGAGAGAGAGAGAGAGAGAGAGAGAGAGAGAGAACATTGTGCACACCCATGCTCACACACAACCACTGCTTGGATGAATCCTAAAGGATTCCTCAGGATGATAAAAATAACTCTACCACTGAGCTACATGCTATATTGTCAGACTGTGGGTCAAAATTCAAATTTGAGTTGCTCATATTCAAAGCTATATCAATGACATACAGGTTGAGTGATGTGTCTCATATCACACAACCAAGAAGGTGTTGGGTCAGAAGAGTAGCTCAAGCCCAAAAGCATCATTCTACACTCCCATTAGAACACATGTGGAGGAAGATCAGAGAGGGGAAGAGAGAGGGGACTGTGAGGGAAATAAGGTGCATACCTGTATAGGAATGTAATGGGGGAGCTGGAAAAAGGGATCCGCAGTTAGAGCACTTGCTGCTCTTACAAGAGGACCTGAGTTATCTATAACTCCTTTTCCAAGAGATCAGGCACCCTCTAGGGACATGCAAACATTAGGAACACACACACACATATAAAATAATTATTTTGGGCTGGAGAGATGGCTCAGTGATTAAGAGAACTGACTACTCTTCCGAAGTTCCTGAGTTCAAATCCCAGCAACCACATGGTGGCTCACAACTGTCTGTAATGAGATCTGACTCCCTCTTCTGGAGTGTCTGAAGACAGCTACAGTGTACTTACATATAATAAATAAATAAATTTTTTAAAAAAATAATTATTTTAAGGAAATATGTTGAAGGCCAGAAAAATGGCTCCACAGATAAAGATTCTTGCTGTACAAGCCTGTTGACCTGCATTTTATCCCCCAAACTCATGTACAAGTGAAGAAGAGAGCAGACTCCACAAAGTTGTCCTCTGACCTCTATACAAGCACTGTGGCATGTATGCCCTCCCCACACAGTCACATCACATATAAAATAGTAATCATTAAATTTTTAAAATAAATATAATAATCTCATACAATTCATTTGCAGTAATAAAATTGTAAGATATATTAAAAAATATGACCCCTGTTATAATTTGGAACCCAGAAGCCACAGACAGTCTGTGCTATGTGTTGTATTCTTTGCAATCTGTTATAGATGACCCTGGTAAAGCATTTTCTCCCTGTGGATCCTGGACTGTTATAGTAATTGCAAATCCTCTACCCTTGCACATCCAAAGTTCTTTTCAGAGGGCACAACCAATAGAACACACTTACAACTCCAATTGCCAAGACAACTATGGCTCTGTGCTCCTGAGGATTCAGGAGTCCCCATGGTTCACCACTCAGCTAACATACTTTGATTATCCATCATGAGTCTGAAGTGAAGAGCTCTTCAGTTCTCCAGAAGCTCCTGGCTGGGAAGGAGAAAGAAAGCCAAACTGTAAACTCTCAGTGGAGCTAAGAAAGTGCTAGGAGCTGACTCTAAGGCCTGAGACCATTACTGATGCTACGGTCTGCTTACAGACAAGAGCCTAGCATGGCTGCCCTCCAAAGGGCCCAACAAGTGCTGAAAGAGTCAGAAGCAGATACTTACACCCAACCAGTGGACAGAAGCGGGGGACCCCCGTAGTTGAATTAGGGAAAAGCTGGAAGAAGCTGAGGAGGAGGGTGACCCTATAGGAAGACCAGCAGTCTCAACTACCCTGGTCCCCTGAGATCTCTGACTTTGAGCCACCAACCAGGTAGCATACAGGAGCTGGTCCGAGGCCCCTGACACATATACAGCAGAGGACTGCCAGGTCTGACCTCAGTGAGAGAAGAGGCACCTAACCCTCAAGAAACTTGAGGCCCCAGGGAGTGGGAAGGTCTGGTGGGGTGGGGGTGGGGACATCCTCTTGAAAATGGGATGGAAGGAGGAGGTATGGGATGAGGAACAGCCAGAGGGCAGACCAGGAGAGAGATAACAACTGGACTGTAAAAAGAAGATTAAAGAATAATAATTTTAAAAAATAAAAATGAAAGAGAAAGAAAGAGAGGGAAGGAGGAGGGAGGGAGAAAGGGAGGGGGGAGGAAGGAGGTGAGAGACAGGGTGAAAGTGCTAGGAGCTTAGAATTGGCTCCAGTGAGTAGGACAATAGGAGACTGGGGGCAAGAAGGTCCTGGAAGCCTTCACAGAGAGAGCACAGTAGGGTTGGGGATACTCCAAATTCAAAGTCATCTTCGAACAGGCACAGCAGCAGTGTCTTGAAGACCAAGAAGACTCCAATACAGGTCTCCCTGCTGTTCTCTGTGTGTACCCTCAACCTATAAAGGGTACTTAACCTCCCCTAACAAAAGAATTTTTAAACGTAGTTTTTTTAATATTTTCATTTTGTCATTTTTCAAGACAGGGTCTCACTATGTAGCCCTGGCTGGCTTGGAAGTCACTATGTAGAACAGGCTGGCCTCAAACTCGCAGAGACCTGTCTGCCTCTGCCTCTAAGTGCCTGGCCACTTGTTTTACTTGTTTATTTATTTATTTTGCTTGTTTGTAGATTCCTAGTTGGCCAGAAAACCAGTCTCCCTTCAAATGTTGTTTATAAAGCTCCCCCTAGGTTTAAAACCTTCTCTAGTCTTCCCATTAGGTGAGCCTGCAAGATCCTGTCAACACATTCATTTGCCATTGAGGTCTTCCATATTTACTCAGAATCACTATTCCAGCCCATATCTTTATTTGTTCCAATATGCATGTCCATAGACATGACACCCAGGGTTGACCTCTGGCATATGAGCACATGCATGTGTACTCATGTACAAGTGCAACCACACAAACATTGCCCCCCCCCCACACACACACACAAACACAGGCCACAGTAGTCACTGTCAGGGCTAGAGAGGTGACTCAGCAGTTAAGAGCACTGACTGCTCTTCCAGAGAGGTTCTGAGTTCAATTTCCAGAAGCCACATGGTGGCTCACAACCATCTGTAATGGGATCTGATGCCTTCTTCTGATGTGTCTGAAAACAACAGTGTACTCACATAAATAAAACAAATACATCTTTTTTTAAAAGAAGTCACAATGACCAACAGAATCTTTGTCCAAAAATTCAAGAAAGAAGTAAAACTTAATTTACTAACATAGAATTTAATCTTTCTTTCTCTTTCTTTTTATATTTTAAAAATTTTATATGTGTGAGTGTTTTTTGTACATCTGTGTACCACGTGTGTGCCTGGCGACCAAGGAGCCCAGAAGAGGGCATCAGATCCACCAAACTGCAGTTACAGACAGTTCTCTCAACCATTGTGCCATCTCTCTAACCTGTTCTCTTAAATTTTGTCTACATAATCTTCTATAGCTCAGACTGGTCCCCAAACTTTCTATGTAGGCAAAGATGGCCTTAAGCTTCCTGATCCTCTTGTTTTCATCTCCTGAGTGCCAGCCACCAAGCTTGCACTATAATCTTTTCTGGTCTATGTAAACTAGGCTGGCTTGCAGCTTACAGAGCTCCTCTGCCTCTGCCTGAGTGCCACCATACCTGGTCACTGTAGGCTTCAGTTTTTTTCAAAACCTACTTTTAATAGAGTTCTCAAATGCTTCAATCCCCCTTCTAACCCACCGTCCAAAGATAGAGGAGAAAACATGGTAAATTGAACAAGGGGATATGGATCTGGTTAGAAGTAGTTCTCTGGGATGATTCCAATCTCCATTTGTCAGGATACCAGCAGTCTCGTTCAGTAGTGTCAGGATACCAAACAAGAATCAGCAGCAGGGGCACAATCCTGCAGAAACAGCCAGGCCTCCAGCAGTGGAGGGGATCAGAACCAGCTGGGATTCCAGCAGAAGTTCTCTGCCATGCCTCTCTCAACAAAGGGAAAATCAGCAAAGACTCAAGACCAAGGAAGCACTGCAAGGCTAGCTATGCAAGCCAGCCTTCACTCATGAGGGAATGTTTTGCTGAAGCAGACACAGGAGAGAGGGTGTTCTGCTAAAGCAAGCATGTGAAAGGACAGGTAATGAAGGATTCTTCGCTAGCAACACACATATATTGGTCTGCCTTACATTATGTAGTTGAGCTGCATAGACAAAATCACACCAAAAACTTCCGGTGGTGTGCTGCAGTTTCTTACTCCTGCTTATTGGCAGAGTGATATCAGCTAAGACAGGCACACATGCTGAGGCAAGACCCGTGGAGGACACGTGATGCTTGGAGGGTAAAAATAGGACTCCACAGAGTGATGGGGGAGAGCTTGGTTTGCTGGTACAACTAGCTGTACAATACTGTGGGTCTTTGTTGATTTTTGCTTCCCTGAGAGTGGCACAAGCAAGAACTTCTGATGTTCCTGCTGGTCCTTCCTGGTGACTCGAGCCGAGGCTGAGGCCTGGCTGTGTCTGCTAGGTCATGTCACCTCTGTTGATAACTGACTCTACAGAACTGGTGTATTTGTGAATAGATGGAGCCACCAATACCTACTAACCTGTGAACTGAACTGCTGATTCCCAGACAACACAGATGGGAGTTGTTCCAAAGAACCTTTCTAAACAGATCCACCTCACCCATATCCTTTCTTTCCCACTACCTCTGGTGGGTGATGGGCTAAAAGGGAGGTTAAATCATTTAAGAACCATCATTAAAAGTAGGTTTTGAAAACACTAAAGTTATACCTGTGTGATGACTATGGAACCACTGTCCAGAAATACAGAACTAACAAGCCTTTGGCCGGTGGAATGGACTCCTTGTCTGAGCTCTCTTGGGCTGAACTGTTCTCATCACATCATTTGGTGTCACGACCTCTCGAGAAAGAACAAATATCTTATCCTTGAAGGCCAGTGGTGACCATCCCTGGGACCCTGGGAAATGCTCCCTAATAACATATCAGCACAGGGCTTTTGTCTCTGACTCTGTTTTTCTGGAAAGATGTGTTGCTGAAAGAACAGTTGCTGGGAGGATGGATAAATTCAGACTCCTGGGCTGGGAAAAGATCCTTCCCTGCAGTGTTCTGGTGTCACCACTAGGGGCAGGCCAGATGAGACCAGGAAATGAATACATTTGTTAGTGGATATCCTATTTCATTCTCAGTCAAGAGAGGTCAGTGGCTTGCATGAATATATGAGGACAATTTTTTTTCTATGAAGATATATCAAAGCAAAAGGAAAATAGGATGAAAATGTAAGATGGACTCATAGGAGACCCCATAAAGTGTTTTGGAAGTAATACTGACTCTGAGACTCCTGATAGCAAAAGCAAAAAGGGAGATCTGAGTATTTTATTATTATCACATCCCCAGTGTCCAGAGCACCAAGTGCAACCCAGCCAGGAGACATGACAGAAAGGACTCCAGGTGAAGCTGAGGCTGATGCGAAGGAGGCAGCTCTTTCAATCTATCCCTGCAGCAGCCGCAGGCAGGGTTCTCCTCTTATTTCCTATAATGATCTTAGGGAAGGCTAGTAAGAAAGCAGTTCGGTAAGGTGTCAAGACAGACAAGCGTGGACACAAAACTCTCTGAAGTCGGTCTTGATGCATGGTCATGACCTGTAATGATTGATCTAAGCCATCATGACCAATGGTATAATGGCTCTTGATTGTTTAGAAGGCAACTGAATCACACAGAGGCAAGGCTTACTGAAGGACGGGACACAGCACCTAGGCTGAGTCCAAACTCCAAGTCCAGAGCTCTGTCACCTCTGTGTGTTGTCTTGGTTCCCAGTCAAGCTGGATGATAACAGCAAGAGCAGCAAACACGCCAGACACCATGTGTCCCCGGAGCTCATTGGCCAGCCAATCTAGCTGAGTTAGTGAGCGCCAGGCTCTGTGAGAGACTACCTCAAAACAAAGGTGGAGGGCCATCCAGGTGTCTCAGAAGGTAAAGATACCACCAAGCCTGACCACCTACTGTGAGCCCCAAGACCCAGAAATTAAAAAGCCAAAATTAAAAGGTGGAAAGTGAAGACACCAGATATCCTGTGGCCTCACACACATGCACACCTACATCCACGTGTGCATACAGCCACATGAACCTGAACACACCACATCCACACTGAAGCTTACCCATATGGTTATGCCCAGCATTCTCTATATAAGCATTTGTCTCCAAGTAGTACACTCCTGTTATCCCCAGGACAGCACTCAGGAGGCAGGGAGATTGTGAACTGGGAGACCTGCTGAAGCTACATTTACAGCAACTTCCCAGTCATGGTGAGACGAGGCCCTGTCTCAGCAGAAACTGCGTCTCTGAGCCCAGACAGCATGAGGTAGAAGAGCAGAAGCAGGAAGGTCTATGGGAGGGGACTGCCGTAGTGTAGCCTCTGCATAAGTAATGGGGAAAGGTTTCACAATATGAACTGATGGAAGGGCCAAAAGTGTCAGGAGGTGAAAGTTAAATCCCAGTGTCCTTGCTCCTGTTGCTCTCTGTCTGGGCTGGAGTTTCCCTGTTTGTAACAGAGGGAGTCAGCCCCTAGCCACTTCTCTGTTGATGAAGCTGTCCCTTGAGAAGGGGTGCAGTACTGCAGCAGGTGTTGCTATTAAGTGTGTTGATTGATTTAAATTGCTCCCCTTGAGGCGCTGCAATAGCCTCCTGAACACTGGAGAAAGATTACATTGCAATCACTATAGCTCTGTTGAGCATCGTTGCTTCATTCATCAAGAAGCTGTAGAAGGGTTATCAGGTATTCTACGCTGAGCCTGGGACTCTGAGATAATGCTGCAGTTCGTGGCCTAGAGGTTATTGAAGCCTCCCTCATCTTGGAGACAAATGCTTATGTAAAGAATGCTGGGCATACCCATATGGGTAAGCTACCCAAGCACATATACAGGCTGGCAGATTCACAAACAGTTCAGCACCCAGTAGGTCTGTGTGTGTGTGTGTGTGTGTGTGTGTGTGTGTGTGTGTGTGTGTGTGTGTGTGTGTGTGTCTGTAAACCAGAAGTATTTTTTTTTTAAGATTTTTGGTTTCTCTGCGTAGCTCTGGCTGTCCTGGAACTCTGTAGACAAGGCTGGCATCAAACTCAGAGATCCACCTGCCTCTGCCTCCAGAGTGCTGGGATCAAAGGCATGTGCCACCACCACCCTGCTCAGGTGTCATTTTTAAGACACTGTCTATCTGGTTATTTAAGACAAGATCTCCTGTTGAGACCTGGGACTCAGTGATCAAGGCAGGCTGGCTATGTAGCAGGTGCCAGGAATCCTCCTATCTCTGCCTCCCCAGATCTGGGATCACAATGTATATCCCCACATCTGGCTTTACAGATACTATGAATCCACTTGGGTCTTCACAACTGCATAGCATGCACCTTTCCAACTGAGCCATTGTTCCAATGCAGAGTCTTATGGATACTGAAGCTGTTTCAAATCTGGTATTGGTCACAGGAAATCCCACAAAGGCAATTATCTCCTCTCAAAAACAAGGTAAGTCTTCAAACTGTGGGCCTGGAGAGATGGCACTGACTCCTCTTACAGAGGACCTGAGTTCAATTCCCACCAACCACATGGTGGCTCACAACTATCTGTAATGAAATCTGATGCCCTCTTCAAGTGGTGTGTACTCATATACATAAAATAAATAAATAAATCTTTAAAAAATTTTAAACCTTGTCAAATGGGAAGAAATGTCACAGGGACTTGAAAATGATTTAAATATAATCAGAGTTCTTAAGTGCATTGGTCTCTTCATTGCCTATATTCCAGCAAAAAAAACAATTTGTCAAGAAAGATCAATGAGATGGTTCAGTGAGCACCTGCTTCCAAGCCTGAGACTCTGAGTTCAATCCCTGGAACCCACATCTTTGAAGAAAAACCAACCCCAGCAAGCTGTCCTCTGACTGCTGTAAGCACACACACTAAATTTATTAAAATATTAAAAAAAAATTCTTCAAGAAGTGAATAGAAAAATGCCAACATCAACTTTGAGATGTAACATTGTGGGTGGGGACTTTGGTCTGCCCTGGTTGAGTCATGATATAGTCCCTGGAATGCTAATGCCTTGTGCATAAAGTAGCTGAAGGCACATCTCTGGTAATCGTCACAGCTGTGGTTGACTGAACACCCATGATGAGCCAGATGCACTTATCAGCTCAGTTCTCATTTAGAGTGACAGAGCAGCTGTGGCCAAGGTCACAGAATTGATATGATCTTTTGAAGTTCAGAGAGCTGTATGGAGAAAATCCATAGTTCAGTACCAAGCATTGTCTTCTCCCATAATCTTCAATGCTGAAGCCATTTTTTGGAATCTGTAAGTCCTGAGGTAATGAACTTGACAGATCCACTGTGAAGCACCTTTAACAGTAAGTAAAGAGGCCAAGCTGTGGTGGCGCACACCTTTAATCCTAGCACTTGGGAGGCAAAGGCAAATGGATTTCTGAGTTCGAGGCCAGCCTGGTCTACAGAGTGAGTTCCAGGACAGCCAGGGCTATACAGAGAAACCCTGTCTCGAAAAAACAAAAAACAAAAAACAAAACAAAAATAAAAAAAACAGTAAGTAAAGAATAACCTACCACAACCTACTTCTTTGAACTGTGCAGCCGTGTTAAGGCTCCAGGGGTCTGAAGAAGTACAGGGGCTCTCGGTACTTGGAGTTCAGTTGGCAGATGCCTATGAGAGGCACACACTAGAGATGAAGTTGGGTAAAACCTACTATCCCACCTCCATTACCCACTCTGTACCTTCACCCTGCTAAAGGAGGGGGCCTTGCCACCAAGATCCCCATCTTCACCTAGCCAAGCATGCATGCAGAACCACACAGGAATCCCAAATTAGCTCAACCTGCCTCCCAAGTGCTGGATAAGCCTAATTAGACCAAATTAATAATTTATTCAAACAAAATGAGTTATGCCAAGAATCTCCAAGGAGGCTGTGAAATGATAATGCCTTCTTATTAGGAAATGTGTCAACACCCACAAAAGCTCCTTGGGTCTGGGCTACACATAGAAGGCCAGCAAATGTGACATAACTCACCTTCTAAGACCAGTTTCTAGGTCCTTCCACCCATCTCCTGGTGTGTGAGACACACATCCCCAGCTCACCACACACCCCTCCTTCTCCTCCTCTTTGTCTCTTTCCCATGGGTCTCCCTCTCCCTCCCTACTTCTCCCTACCCCCTCATCACTAACCTAACTTTTGAAATGATTCTCCCCCAGCAAAAAAGGAATGCCAATGACAAGCTAATATTTCCATGTCACACACTGAGTGACTCTAACATAAAAATTAACTGGCGCCTGACAAAGTCATAATTACTAACTAATGATGCGTTATGAAATTTCCATAATTAGTCATGTTATAGATATTTTCATCCAAGCACAAAGCTGGAGGAGGGGCACCTTTATTTATAGGGATGAAATGTCTGCATGAAATGTCTGAGGGAGAACTTGGGGACGCAATTTCCTTCCAACACCTTTCCAGAGCCACTTTTGTCTGTACACTAGACCCATGGGACTGATTTATGTCTTCAGAGGAAAGCAATGGGTTATGCACAAGAATCCACTGAGGACACAGAAACTGATCTCTGTAGCAAATCTCTCTCTCAACCCAGGCTGAAGCACACCACAGATGCAGAGCTGGTAGCGGGAAACATCTGTATCTTTATAGTCCTTTGCTGTCATCTCACAGCAGGCTTCCTGAGGCCAGGTATGCATATATGTAGCTATATACCCACCAGACAGGTATAGAGATGGAGGCTCAAGGAGTGAAACAACATAGCCCACTGTACAGTGAGCACTGTACATTGTCTTCTACTTAATACAGCAAGCTGCACACGGACATATAGAGATGGCAAATTCTGCTCCTCGGTAGCCACTTACTCGGGCAAATTGCCTTAGTCAAGCTCCTAACTGAGCCCTGGTGTCCTTATCTTCACCGTGAAAAGACCATAAAGGGGGCTAGAGATATAGTTCAGTGAGGAGAGTGTTCACCTATCATGTACAAACCCTAAATTTGATACCACCCACAGCACAAACCAGATGCAGCGGGACAAGCCTGTAATTCTATCCATCAGGAGTTGGAGGCAGGAAGATGAGAAGTTCAAGGTCATCTTTAGATAACTGGGCAATTCTAAGGCCAGCCTGGGATACTTGAGACACATCTAAATCATACGTGCATACACACATGTGCGTGTCTGCATGCACAAGTACCACAGTAAGTCCTGCCTTCGGTGTTATAAACTGCATTGAGTTACCTCCTGTGTCACATTACAACATTCTTTGTCTTCTTGCCCCCGTTGTTCATCGCTTGTCTTCCTGGCTAGAGGGTAGCCCCTTCTGTGGGCAAGGACAATGTGGGCTCTACATCTGTGTTCAACAAACTGACAATCATAAATGTTAGCATGCATAGGTTATTAAATAAAAACCTTAAGTGTGGGAAACCTCCATATGAATTATCAGCCAAGAAGTTTCTAAAGGGTCCCTCAAAACAACACAATCTATTGGCATAACACTTAAGTTGCACATCACAACTTGGTGGTAAGACCCTTTTTCTGAAGACATAACACACTTTGGTTGTAGAACATAGAGACATAAAGTTAGAACTGACCTAGAAATTTCCTCCCCACTGACTCGTTTTTACAGAGTCAGAAGGTGCTATGCAGGCCCCGGGGGCGGGAGAACGTCATCAGGGAACTTACTAGCTGCGATGCTCACCAAGCAGGAAGGATGCATCCACTTGTGCAGTAGTGGCATGATTGTTCAAGTGCTAAACAACTGCTTTCTGTTTGGATCTGAGGCTGGCTCCATGAGAGGGAATTCATATTTGATACTGTAAACCTGGTCAAAAGCTCATGGCTAGGATCATAGGCCCTGGGTATTAGGGAATGACCAATGTTATTTTGCTAAGTGGACATGTTGTCAAAATACCTTCTAAATGTGAATGTGCATGCCTATGCATTCATGATGCTCTCAGCTTTAGTGACTGTAGTTTAAAGGTTTTTGTTTGTTTGTTTGTTTGTTTTCTTTTTTATTGTTTTTGTTTGGCTTTGCTTTAACTTTTTTGCACAGTCTCATAATTGGTCAAAATGCTAGATAACATGTGACTGTGAGTGTTCAGCCCTAACTAGGACATCTGAGTCACTCCTGTAAGGCTCAGGGATCATGGCCCATGAGAAGACATAAAACTGTTAAAACCAGAGGATGGGACGGAGCGCTGGGAAATGTTTTTTGGATGTAATTTGACCACTGTGTTCATAAACTCATAGCAGATATAAAGTCACTTTTGCAAGATCAGACAAATCAAGAACTGAACCATGGGTGCAGGATGGATTCTTGAGGCTCCATTCCCACCTGAGAAGCTATTGGTAATTGATAATACTGAGAGGGTTTTACTTCAGGGGTGTGGCCACTGCAAGCAGCATTAATTAAACACCTTGGGTTACAAACTCAGAGGCATGAAGGTGGGAAGGCCATGAGTTGACAGAGTCCATAAGGAGAGGAAGAGGGTGTGTGGATATCATCATATAGTATATACATGCATGAAATTGTCAAATAATAGTTTTGATTTTTTAGGTTTGATTTTATTTTCCATTTTAGAGTGTGCATGTAGAAGTCAGGGTACAATGTACAAGAGCTCTCCTATCATATCAGTTCTGGGGATCAAGCTCAGCTCTTCAGGCTTAGCAGTAAATACCCTTACTCACTAAGCCATGCCTCTGGCCCGGGGATAAATTTTTAAAAGTGAAGAAGAACAAGAAGGAGGAAGAAGAGGAAGAGAAGATATACTAGTTACATGAAGACTTCTTTATATATTTTTTTATTGAAAATAATTTTTTCATACAAATAAGTCTGATCACAGCTTCCCCTTCCCCAACTTCTCCTAGATCCTCTCCATCTCCCCAGCATGATTCCTAACGGTACAGGTAACATCTACACACAGAACACCCACAATGCACTGGGGTGGTTTGAAGTGTGCTGGAGCACGAATAGCACTACCTGAGGTATGCGTGAGGCTCTTGAAATACCACACACAAAAAAAAAAGGCAGCAGGAAAATGGTCCATCTAGGAATATGCATAGGTTACACACAACTGCCTTAGTATTCCATAGAGAGGCCACAAGTGTCAACAGATTGTAATGTCTCTCAGAATCTTGGAACCAATCTCCATAAACACATAGGTAACTGCAGCTCATTTGGTTGTCATCATGCTCCCTCTGTCTTGGTGCATGTTAATTGTCCCAATAATGAATATGTGACAGAATGCTTAATATACTGCCAAGGCCATCACTGACACTCAATAAAAACAAATCCCTGTTTTCCCCTTGGCTACAGTCAGAGGCCAGGCTCGTCAAGCTGAAGGGGGCTACCTTTCCTAACCTAAACTGGCCTAACTAATCCTGCAGAGGACAGCAAAGACTCTGGGCAATGGCCCAGTGGCTAACATGCCTGCCGCACAGACATCAGGACTGGAGTTTGATTCCCCACTGGCACCTGGAAGAGCTGCCCATTTGCAATCAATCTCAGCTCTGGGAAGGCAGGGACAGGAAGACCCCAGGCTCACTCACCAGCTATTCTCACCTAATCAGCAAGCCCTAGGTTCCAATGAGAGACCCTCTCTCAAATAAAAAACAAAGGACAAAAACCAAAAAGGTGAGCAGTTCCTGAGGAACAGCACTCCAGGTTGACCTCTGGTGTGCACAAGCACACATACCTACTGTCCTAGCCAGGTCTTCTACTGCAGCAAAACATCAAGATCAAAAAGCAACCTGGGGAGGAAAGGATTTATTTTGGCTCATCCCAAAAATCTTAGGACAAGAATTCAAGCAGGGCATGAACCTAGAGGCAGGAGCTGATGCAGAGGCCATAAAGGGTACAGCTTACTAGCTTGCTTCCCATGGCTTGCTCAACCTGCTTTCTTATAGAACCCAGGTCCACCAGCCCACAGATGGCATCCCCAATAATGGGCTGAACCTTCCCACTAATTGAAAAAAATGCCTTATAACTGGATCTCATAGAGACATTTCCTCAACTGAGACTCCTTCCTCTCTGATGACTCTAGCTTGTGTCAAACAAAACCAGATCGTACACCTACAAACAAACACACACACACACACACACACACACACACACACACACACACACACGGCAGGGGAGAGAGAGGGAAGAGAGAGGAAGAGAGAATGGAGAGGGAGAGGGAGAAAGTAAGAAGAGGAGGAGGAAAGGAAGGAAGAAGGAAAGAGAGGGAAGGAGGGGAGACAAGGGAAAAAGGGATGGAGGGCCCTCAAGAGCTACTGAAAACATGCTGAGAGGCCCAGCTCTGGGGACATTTAAGCCAGGGAGAGCCAAATACATGAGACAGAGCAGGTTCCCCAGTCACAGTCATTTAATAAATGTATTCACCCTTGACCAAATGGAGAGGGGGTGAGAGAAAGCAACTCTTGTTCTCAGAAGCTAAATCTTACTGTCCCCTCTCTTAGCAAGGATGTGTCCTCTGCACTGTGATGGAGTCCTAGAAGCTGTTACATCCCCTCAGGGATGTGTCCTCCCCACTGTGATGGAGTCCTAGAAGCTGTTAGATGAGACAGTTCTGTGGGAAAGGCACTTACTGCCAAACCAGACACCTGAGCTTTATCCCCAGGGCCCACGTGGTGAAGAAAACAGACTCCCCAAAATTGTCCTCTACCCTACATGAATACACACACACACACACACACACACACACACACACACACACACACACACGCATGCACACAGAGAATAAAGAAATGTATATTATTTTTAAATATTTTTAAAAGCACAAGGGACGAAAGCAGAGAGGACATTAGTTATATTCAGGATACCACCAGAAGTAATTTACAATGTGTCACACGACCCTTGCGTGGTGCCTGAACTGCTATTTCTTTCTACCCACCTGTGATACCACTCCCTTGTCCCCTCTCCCAACTCTGAGCTGCAGACAAGCACACCTGAGGGGAGTGAAGAATTAAGTAAGAGTGGCATCCCTCTCATGATTGGCTCCTGGGATCTTAGGAGGCTAGGGAGGGCTAATAATCATAATTTCCTGTGCCCAGTGCTCACTGTTAAGCAAGGAGCATCTGTAGCTGTTATCCTGCTATCAGGCAACATCCCTGGTAGGAACTGGTCACTGAACATTAATACTGTCAGTCACAGGTTGGAATGAAGTTCCTGAAACAGCCAGCTCCTCCTTCCATCCCAGCACTCCTCAGAATGGCCTTTGGCCTCGAATTTCCACAGCATTTTGATGGCTGCCCGTAAGTTGGTCTCTAGGAAGGCAGGTGCTCTCTCTACAGAGAGAGCTAGCTGGGCTTGGAGGTTTCAAATGGCATCCCAGCTAGCTCTCCCTGCCTACTGCTCGTGGATCAGATGTAATCTCAGCTACTGCTCCGGCACCGTGACTGCCCCTGCTGTCTTGCTCCCTGCCATGGTGGTCCTGGATGCTAATCTTCTGGAATCATGAGCCTCAAATTATGTGATTTTTTTTTTTAAATATAACTTGCCTTGGTCATGGTGTTTTGTCATGACCATACAAAGGTAACTAATACATGCACAAATAATAAACTTTTTTAAAAAATACTAAAACCTAGACAGAAAACACCTAGAGAGCTTAGTGCCTATCAGGACCCCAGAAGGAGGATGGTTGGGAATGATCCCATTGGGTACCACCACAGTTCAACCTCAGCCTCACTCTGTCATCCAGACAGAGGATGGCAGGACTGGGTGTAGGAAGACGGACGCTGAGGCCCTCAAGCTCCTGTGAGACTCAGTTTCTCTATGAGCAGAAGGAGAGTGAGATGGGTAGCCATGGCTTCCCAACCCGCTGACCTGAGGAGTGCCAGCTCCCGGGGATGCCTACATTGCATAGGTGTGTAACACATAGAATCACCATGAATATGGTGGCCCTATGAGCCTCCTTGAAGTCCCAGTGAGGCCTGTCAGCGGTGGCAGCCAGTCACAGCCCAGCACTACCCTGGGTAGCATGAGGAACGTTCTGTCCCTCCCCACAGACCTTACAGTGCAGATTTTATTGGTAAGTTGTTGGGTGTTGTTTGAGCTGAGAAGCTGGCTCTGGAAGCCTCGTAACCCATCCCCACCCCCACCCCAAGCACGTTTGTCTCAGTGCTCTTTTCTAAGGATGGACTTTCTTCCCTAACTCTGTGACAGGGAGGGAAAAGAACATCAAAACAGTCTGAGAGTTAAAAATATCATGCCCTTGGACTGGAGTGGTGGCTCAGTGGTTAAGAGCACTAATTGCTCTTCCAAAGGTCATCAGTTATACCAGCAAACAACCACATGGTGGCTCACAACCACCTGTAGTGGAATCCGATGCCCTCTTCTGGTGTGTCTGAAGATAGCAACAATGTGCTCATATATATAAAATAAATAAATCTTTTTTAAAAAAATATATATCATGCCCTTTAGAACAGCTAGAAGATCAGCCATTTCCAACAGATGTTGCTATTGTTTATCCCATGATATAAAAGAGCCTGCAGTGTGAAAGAAAGTCTGGAAGCCCAGCCACCGAAAACCCAGCCACCAGAAGCCCAGCCACCAGAAGCCCAGACACCAGAAGCCCAGACACCAGAAGCCCAGACACAGGAAGCCAAGCCACCAGAAGCCCAGACACAGGAAGCCAAGCCACCAGAAGCCCAGACACAGGAAGCTCAGACACCAGAAGCCCAGACACCAGAAGCCCAGACACCGAAAGCCCAGACACCGAAAGCCCAGACACACCAGAAGCCAAGCCACCAGAAGCCCAGGCACCAGAAGCCCAGACACAGGAAGCCAAGCCACCAGAAGCCCAGACACAGGAAGCCCAAACAAGGAAAGAAAGTTCTATCTGCCACTGTTTGTTCTTTTGGACAAACCTCACCTGAGGACACACTACTCTACCTGAACCTCCCCACAGGGGCTGCAGTTGCCCTGTCAGTTTCTTCAGGATGTTGAGGGCCCTCAATTAGATGATTTTAACTTCCTGCTGTCACAAGTTCTTTTACTTGAAAGCCCCCACCCAAGGGGCACTCTGCTCTGGCTGGGGCTCTATCTGGAATGCTGGCTGGCTGCATAAGAGGGCTTTCACAGTCATTTTTGCGGGATGTTTTCGAGTATATGGTATACACTCACACAGACACACACCATAAATAAAACTCCCCTTCAAACTCTTGTCATTCCACTTCAATGTGACCCTTTTCTTTCCTCTTCTTTCCACCTCCAGATGTGTTCTTTCTGGTCAAATTCCATCCAGTGAGCTCTCCCCACCCACCAGACCTCACCCACTGCTTCCTTCTCTCTCTTACCTGAGTGGCCGTCTTATCTCCAACTCCTTATCTCATCTCAGCTCTGCTCAAGGATGGAAGACTGTTCCTTAAAAACTTACAAAACAGACATAGAATCCTCGGGCATAGGAGCGGGAAGAAGGAAGTATGCTAGCTAGGAGCCGAGTTACACTTTTTTTCCTATCACCGTCCCAAGTCAGCAGGTCCAAGAGGCTCTCACACCAGTACTGACTCTGGACTTCCTCACAATCATCGTGCCTTCTTCAGATCTCAAAAGTAGCTCTCCTGGTATCTCATCCGCTCTACGGCTGATAAGGAAACCATCTGAATGAAAAGTGAGGAAAAATGGTTGAGGAGAAGGACTTTATAGTAGGTATAAGGGAGAGAACAACCAGAAACAACTGTAAGAGTTCAGAATAAATCCTCAATGAGAAAAGGAAGAGGAAGAGGAAGGGGGTGGGGCAAGCAGACCAAGAGAGGAGCACCAAGAGGCCAAGAGAGTGCAGGTAACTAAGAAAGAATGAACCAAGAGGTGTGTGACCAAAGTGACTGAGATTCTATAGGACCAGTTCCTACCAGGGATGTTGCCTGATAGCTGGGGGAGGAAACTGAAGGCAGGCCCCTAGGTTGGAGAGGTGTAGGGTGGGGGGCGGGGCAAGAAGTACTGGGAGGAGCCGCAGGTACAGAGTGAGCCAAGTCCGGGTTTGTTTGGGACTTGACACCATGTGTAGCTGGTCTCATTTGAAACGCAATTCTCCAGCTAAGGAAAGTTACTCAACTCACAAGGCCCCTCTCTGAAGCTATAAAAGCAGTAAACAATTGCTAAGAAACTGAAGACTCTTGCATGAAGCCGACCAACCACAGAGCAGTAAGGAGCTGCAGGTGCCTGCCTCCTCACTACTGGGATTGCTAGCTTTTTTAGGTGGGAGCTGTGGATCCGAACTCAAATTGTAAGAATTGAGCAAACAGGGACACCTCATAAAAATACTGAGAAGCCAGGAATGTCCATTAAAGTCAGAGAGTTTCAAAAGAGTTTACTAAATAAACATCCGTCCCCAGGAGATGCCCTAATTGCGGAGGAGTAATGCCCAGTTCCAGGAAATGTCCCCAGTAGAGGGTGGATCTTCCCCCCCCCCCAACCCTTCTATGAGCAACAGGTATCTCCTCCTCACCTGGGGCACAAAGGTCAATGGAAACAGAGAACAATGGGAAAGATAACCAACTCACACTGTAAACCTATGTTCTCTGTAAGGGTAGAAAGAGTGTGTGCTTATGTGCCTCGTTGTCAACTTTGCCAGGATTGTGGGATGATCCCAGTATACTGGATCATTATTAAATCTCTTGCTTATTGCATCAATCTCTGCCTCTATGTCTTTGTGAGGGGACGGCATCCTGGACGTAAGACTCAGCTCTCCGACTCTTACAAAATCTCCATACTTATAGAACAAGCACAGAACTGTCTCCCTGCCTATCATTTCTACATCTGTGTCTTCTTTGCCTAATACAATGTCTGAACAAAACAACGAATTGAACATTAATAGGCTTGAAGAATAATTGAATGAATGAAAGAAAGAAGGAAAGGAAGGAAGAAAGAAAGAAAATGAATGGCTCAATACTATATCATTAGCTATCTATCACAGTGACCCCAAAACACATGGTGGCCTTAACTTCTTAACAAAGAGTCCCAATGTGGGATAATGAAAGTTATAAGCATGCACTCTCTGTCCACACAGCTCTGCAATCTTGATTGCTGCCCATCCAAGCAAGCAGATAACTCACACTGAGATTTACTTAAAAGGCATTTAACTCAGCTCACACACCTGCCAGCCGAGCCCATTACTTGGAGCGTCTATTCCATCCATGTATTACCATTTTGATTGCCAGCACTGAGGAACAGTAGTGAGTAAGCAGAATCTTCTTTCTCCCCTCCTGTCACCATTTGAATTGCTGCCTGCTTTTGTGGAATAAATTGCTATAAATTGAGTTACCAGCACTCTAACTCGAGAAAATACATTCTCAGTGCTCTATGGGCAGCTGACAACATTATGGAAATACACAATGTGTACGTTGAAGTTTATGTGGATGATGATGAGTTGTGATGGCTGGTAGAAGAATAGAGGTGCTGGTGGTGGTCTCAGGCAAAGACACTCTGTGCATACCCTTCCAGGAGCTGTGACAGTCCTTCACCCCTCAGAAGGGAGTTTGAGGTATGGAACACTTGGCTCGGGGCAAACGGAAGGTGTTTCAGGGATGTCTTAATTAGGGTTTCACTGCTGTGAACAGACACCATAACCAAGGCAACTTTTATAAGGACAGCATTTAATTGGGGCTGGCTTACGGGTTCAGAGGTTCAGTCCATTGTCACCAAGGCTGGAACATGACAGTATTCAGGCAGGCATGGTGCAGGAGGAGCTGAGAGTTCTACATCTTCATCTGAAGGCTGCTAGCAGAATATCGGCTTCCGGGCATCTAGGATGAGAGTCTTATAGTCCACACCCACAGTGACATACCTACTCCAACAGAATCACACCTTCTAATAGGGCCACTCCCTGGGCCAAGCAAATACAAACCATCGCAGGAGGCATTGATTACCAGGAGAGCCAATTTGGACAGCACAAAAGCTCCTGGGGATAATAAGCATGGTAGGAGGACACTGCGGGCTCCCTGGCCTGCGTGCCCATTCCAAGACTTCTAGGTGCTTTCCAAAAGGCACAAAAGGCACAGGGAGCCTCCCTGGATGCTGGTGTTCTCTTCAACTTCATAGCCCCAAAGCAGTCCTTGGTGTGAGAATATAAAAAAATATTTTAATGTAGATCCACAAATGAGGGAGAGGGAAAGGGGAGTACATACCCAAGTGTGGGCATGGGCTCAAGGGAGAATCATGTTTCATTGCCTTAATAGTACGTGATTCTCGGGCTGGAGAGATGGCTCAGTGGTTAAGAGCACTGACTGCTTTTCCAGAGGTCCTGAGTTCAATTCCCAGCAACTACATGGTGGCCCACAACCATCTGTAATGGGATCTGATGCCCTCTTCTGGTGTGTCTGAAGACAGCGACAAAGGACTCTATAAATAAAATAAATCTTTAAAGAAAATAGTATGTGATTCTCGTGGCGTCTAAATTATGTTCTTCAAAATTCTCTAAGGAACTTTTCTTTTTCCTGTTTTTTAGGTAAATGAGAAGACAGGGTAATTCGAGAATACTTTGGGTAGGATTAAAATGTGAAATCATAGGTCAAGTAGATCACACAAGGGGAGTAAAACACATGTTATACTACAAGTGGAATTTAGTCTAGCTCATTAGATTCTCAAGAACTTGCAGGTTTCTATTTTTTTTTTTTTAAAAAAAAAAAAAGGCCATATTTGGTCATGAATGTGTAGACTTTAAGCTTGGTTCATTGCTATTGTAACATTCTTATTTGAATTCTCTCAATAAAAGCATAGTCTCTATTTGTTAACTGTGGTGGAATTCTTGACTCTCGGTGAGTGAGAGAGTTGAATCAGAGTCTAGAGTGAAACACTCCTTTCCTTTTATATAAAATCCAGATTTTTCCTGTCTTCTTGTCCTGCCTCTCAGAGATGGACAAGACGATCTGTTCATATACAGCAATGCTTAGAAGGAATTGCTGATGAATGTGAGATATCCAAATAGGAGGAGACTAATGCAAAACACCACATTCTGTAAGAGTCTGTGGTGGTCTGAATGAGAATGGCTTCCATTCACTCACGTCTGAATGTTTAGTCCCTAAGTTGTAGAACTGTCAGGATTAGGAGTTGAGACTTTGTTGGAGGAGGAGTGTCACTGGTGATGGGTTTGAGATACTCAAAGTCCATATGTATTAATCAATCATGGCTCTCTAGAGGAGAATATATATATATATTTGGCCAGCCTGGTCTACCAAGCAAGTCCTGGACAGCCAAGAGTCTGTTACACAGAGAAGCTCTGTTTCAAAACCAACAACAACAACAACAACTAAATAAATAAATAAATAAATAAATAAATAAATAAATACATCGGATTTATTTCCAGTTTTGCCAATTGGGGTGGGGGGGGTGTGATGTAGGTTAATCTACCAGAGAAGACTACTCAGACTTATATATGAGAGAGATATGTGTCTTTCTCCTGCCCAGCCACAGGCTCTAGCCTTATATTACCCAATCACAGATTATTGGGCCTGCCCAGCCACAGGCTCTAGCCTTATATTACCCAATCACAGATTATTGGGCCTGCCCAGTCACAGGCTCTAGCCTTATATTACCCAATCACAGATTATTGGGCCTGCCCAGTCACAGACTCTAGCCTTATATTGCCCAGTCACAGGCTCTAGCCTTATATTGCACAGTCACAGGCTCTAGCTTTATATTGCCCAGTCACAGGCTCTAGCCTTATATTGCACAGTCACAGGCTCTAGCCTTATATTGCACAGTCACAGACTCTAGCCTTATATTGCACAGTCACAGGCTCTAGCCTTATATTACCCAGTCACAGATTACTGGAGTGCGTTCTTTACATCACACTGGTCAGTGCCCATGTCCAGTCTGCGACACAAACTTGGGGCACAAAACTCAGCATCTGAATACACAGCACACAAGACCAACCCCTAAAACAAGTTCTAAGCCCTGTCCCAGCACTATGCCTTTGTGCCGGCCTGCTGCCATAGTCCCCAACCCTCTGAACGCATGTTCCAGATAAACTTTTTCTTCTCTAAGTTATGGTGGTCTTGATGTCTCTTCAGAGCAATAGAAAGGTAACTAAGACATATTCCATTTCTATGGAATTCTAAAAAAGGTGAAACACAGTGTACAAAGGTGCATTAGTGTAGCCAGGGACCAGAGGCTGGAGACAAAGGGAACAAAGGAATGCTGGGTTTGACGGCGATGTCCTGCAGCAATTCAGAGCTGATGGCTGCTGAGGCCTACTCCCCTAGCATAGCCGGAGCCATTTAGTTCCATGCCTGCCAGCTATTTCGTATTGTTGCTGTAATATGCCTGCCAGTCATTGACACAGAAAAATGACTTCCAGAGCAGGGTCGCACTGACCACATACCCTGTTATGTTCTGTATGTTCTGAGATTGTTAATCTTAAGAAATTCTACAATGGTGAGCTCCACTTAGGACCCATTACAATAAAGGGCAGTTAGAACTATTCTGTCTAGCTAGCCAAAATAGCTTGAGTCAGAGCTGACCGCTGGACAGCACATCCTCCACCTGTTCATGAGCGTGTTGTGGTTTTTTTCCTTTTTGAGCCACCCCTGAGAAATATTTGCCATCATAGCCTCAGCCCCAAATTCCCAGCTACAGCCCTAATCAATCAGTCTTAGGGTGTGTGTACAATAAACTATCCCTGCCCTGCCTAACTGAGATTAGTGTTTGTGTGGTTTGTGGGGTGACTCCTGGTCCCCAACAGTGCCAATTCTACTCCCCTTGCCTATTGAAATTGTCAGTCAGATTATAGCCCCCATACACTGACCGAAATGTTGGCAGCTTTGTGTATTCATCAGCTTTGTTACCAAAGTTGTTAGAGTCAGAATCTGAACACTGGCAACCCACCTAGGCGCAGCCACCTGCCCTTGGTAGGCCAACTTAGCAGACAAATAATACAGAAAATCAGAGAAAAGAACAGCAGAGAAAGATTTTCCAATGTAGCCACTGGGTAGAGGAACAAAGAAACCCTGTGTCTCTTCCCCAGTCCATTTTCAGAGTCCTGAGATGAGATTTAGGTTTAAAAAGAAGGCAAGGGGTAGGGGGCAGGGCGGGAGAGATGCTGGCTCAGCAGTTAAGAGTCACATGATACTCATAAAAGGATCTGATGCCCTCTGCTGGCATGCCAATGTACATGCAACAGAGCAGTCATATACATTAGATAGATAGATAGATAGATAGATAGATAGATAGATAGATAGATTGATTGATTCAATTAATTAATTAACTAGTTAATTCATTAATAGAAGGCAAGAGGCCAGGCTATGGTGGCACATGCTTTTAATTCCAGCACTCAGGAGGCAAAGGCAAGTGGATCTCTGTGAGTTCTGAGCCAGCCTGTTCTACAGAGCAAGTTCCAGGAACCAGAACTACACAGAAAAATCCTGTCTAGAATAAACCAAAAAGAAGGAGAAGAGGAAGAGGAGGAGAAGGAAGAAGAAGAGGAAGAAGGAGGCAAGAGGTGTGGATAACTACTAGATCCCACTCCTCATCTTCCCAGCCAGGCATGATCTGCTAAGTCATCAAAAGTCTGTAACAAACTTTCACCACCAGACTTCAACCTTTTCCTTCTTCCAGTTGCTGGAGAAATTCCAGTTCCTTAGTGTCCATTGTCTGAGGGCTCTGATAGCCAAAGGGGAAGCACAAAACTGTCTCTAGATTATTCTCATCCCTGCCATGACACTTCCAGCTTTCTCTTACTGTGAGAAACGACCTGGGTTAGTTAATCTACTCACAGAAAGCCTCTGATATTGTTCAAAATCTTGGAAGTTAGCTCCCTGACTACTCATTCTGTCTTGGAACCTGTGGTGAGACAGCAAAGTTTCTCTGTATTTTATAGAAAATTAGGGGAGCTGGAGATATGGCCAGCCTGCTCTACCAAGCAAGTCCTAGACAGCTAAGGGTCTGTTACACAGAGAAGCTCTGTTTCAAACAACAACATATAAATAAATAAATAAATAAATACATTGGATTTATTTCCAGCTTTGCCAAATGGGGTTGGAGGTGTGATGTGGGTTATCTACCAGAGACAACTACTCAGACATGGGTTTAAGCCAACATAAAGTCTTTATTAGCTGTCAAGCAACTACACTGGGTGTTCAGGACCCAGTGTAGCACTGAGCCTCCTCAGGGTGAACTTTCAGATACAAAAACCATATTCCTTGTTGACATACTTCATTTAGCAAGAACAGTTAGGCAGAAGTAGAACTAGAGGAGCCAAAGCAAGGTTAGTACATTTAGAGACTTTCTTAAAACTATGGACTTTGATGGATCAGGCCTTTGTTTTAGTTTTGGCAGGTGATACTGTCTGTATGCTGAGTTTTACAGTATGAATGGTACTTCCATCATGGAGTCAGTTGTGTTAAGGTCTGGGGCCTGTTACAGTTATAAGACCAGAATTAGGGGGTTGTTGGTATGTTCACTTGTTTGTTTGTTTAGTATATGTGCACATGCTTGTGGTGGCCATAGGACAACCTGCGGTGTTCGCCATGGAAATACTACCATCTACCTCTTTGAAGATTGACCAGGAACTCACAGGTTAGTGTTTAAGTTTGAAGCTCACCTCTCTACATATCTCAAAAACAAAGACAAAACAAACAAAATGGATGTTTAAAGAGAAAAGAATCTGGGTTTGTGGCAGGCCAGGAATCTGTGAGGAGGAACTTCCAGAAAGGGACCTGACCTGTCACTGACCTTTCAGCAAGCCAATCAATCGAACTTCAATCACTGTGTGGAGACTGAATGTTGCAGGAGTCGAGCCTAATTTCAATTTATCACCTTAAGCTATCTGAACTCACCCAAACAGCCCTTCCTTGCCCTCGGTGTCTAACCCAGCATTCTGTTACTAACAGATAAGCCTTTGAAATGTATAAAACAATCCTTTCACACCAGCCTCTGTCTCCTAATTTCTTCTGGTTGCAGTACCGGGTTGTTAGACCTCCAGATTCAATAAGAAGAGACTTAGAAATGAAGTCACTTAGAAATGAGCCTCAAAGAGGAGACAAAAGTAACTTCAATGCCCTGGTGGGTAATTCACCTCTTGTCATACGTTTGCTATTCATTTGCAGATGGCTGAGCTGGACAGGAAAGAAGAAAGATCCAAGCAGGGAGAAGTTCAAAGTGTCCAGGAGGAAGCTGGGGTAGGGTACAGGCAGACCACAGGACGTCTCATCAGATTGCTCAGTCCAGAGGAGGCTCAAACAAACGCCCCATCCTTGAGCAAGCAATATTTTGCATACGGATTTGAGAGACTGACGTTTGTTCCTGGAGACTTCTTTGTGGAAAAAATAATGCAAAAATGGTAAATGTAAAACTGGATGCAAAAATAGAAGGGGTCCGTGCAGGGGAGAGTACAGGAAACTGAAGGATTTTTTAGTTTTATAGCAAACAATTCAGGATCAGGAAGTACGCTGAACTGGGCTAGCTGCGCCCTCTAGTGGCTTCTTGGAGGAAGGACTCAGGGAGCTAGAAAACCAGGAACACATTCTCTGTTCCAAAAGGCTATTGAGAGGTTTCTAGAAATGGTCTCATTAGCTATGGTCTTGCTCGGGCGGCGCCAGCTGTATTGTTACCGGCCCACACATCAGCATCCAGATAGTTACTTACAGCTAGGTAGTTACTTACTGTATCCCTCAGAGCTTCCATATCCTGTCTGTAAATAAATGGTGTCTTGTTAAAACTAAATGCATACCTACTCCAGAGGGTGCTGAAAGGATGGAGATGGTGCCTCCATTGGTGTATTATAATGTATGGAAACTTACTTGTGCTAACTTCTTTTCCTGCTTTCGAGTCAACTCGTCTGAAGGAAGAAGAGTCTTGCTGAGAACTAAAGTTC
>NW_022196905.1:213575140-213575545 GCF_008632895.1 Mastomys coucha
CTGGCTCGCTAGCACACACCTTTAATCCCAGCGCTCCCAAGGCAAGCAGATCTCTGTGAGCTCAAGGGCAGCTCAGTCTACACAAGAAAACCCTGTGTCAAAAGTAAACAACCAAGAAAAGATACATGTTAGAGATGCTACAAGACTGGCTGATTAGAACTTGTGACTGCAGAAGGGGGCTTGGGGGGTTAGATACAGCAAATGTATAGTCAAATGACCTTGGGCTACTTTTAGTCCCTGTCTCATCCATCAGCTTTGCCCATCTCTGCATCTAACCTAACATCCTTCTGACAGTCAGGCAAAATCTTTTATTTTTTTTTTTAACTTTTATTGCATTATTTCAATTTATCTGAATTTGTTAACATTTAAGAATATATTTTAAGTAAATAGAATTAAATCACATTC
>NW_022196905.1:213576670-213576946 GCF_008632895.1 Mastomys coucha
TGGTAATATTAATTTTCATATTAAGATATTAAGAAAAGGTAATTGTCACCTCCTGTTGTTTTTGTTGTGAGAGATGGAATTAGATTTGTGTGGATTTGTTGAAATATTACTTTCTTGCTTCTTCTAGGGTTTAGTTTTGCTCCTTATGTTGATGTTTTCCATCTATTATCCTTTGTAGAGCTGGATTTGTGGAAAGATACTTTTGTTTTGAATTTTGTTTTGTCATGGAATATCTTGTTTTTTCCATCTATGGTAATTGAGAGTTTTGCTGGGTAT
>NW_022196905.1:213578071-213631406 GCF_008632895.1 Mastomys coucha
TGGGAGAATTGGGTTCTGATGATGCCAAGTAACCTTGGTTTGTGTTGTTTATTTTCTTACACTTGCCCTCCGACATCTGGTTAACTCTAGTGCTACTTGCCCTTGCTAAATCTGACTGGAGTCAGTCCTTCCTGTGATCCTGGTTATGTCTGAACTCCTCAAGTCAGGCTGACTCTGTGATCCTGTGATTCTGAGATCCTGTGACCTGTTAGATCACCTGGGAGTGCAGCAACTTCCTCTAGGTGGTGTGGGACTGGCTGCAGAGCTTGCGCCCAAGGTCCCTCAGGACACCAGCCCAGACAGACTGGAAGGAATCCGAGCCACTCTGCTGGCAGAGTTCCTTCCTATGTGCCTGGTCCCGCTGGTCCCAGTTACTCCCGGTGTTGGGACAGATGTTGGGTCCTCCTCACCTCTGATCCTGAGACTGTCAGAGCACCTGGGAGTGGAGCTTCCTCTAGGTGTTGTGGGACTGGCTACAGAGCTTGCACCCAAGTTCCGCTCAGGACACCAGCCCCAGGCAAAATCTTTTAGAATGCATTGTGAAAGTTAAGAGACCACTAGCTTCAACCAAGCTGAAGGCTAAGCATGTCATCAGATGGTGTAATCATCCACTTGGGATAGTTGTTGACAACCAGCCTGATTAAGTTAATTAAAAGCCTTAAGTCTGTTTTTATTGATAGAGAGACCAAGAGCATGCTCCAAAAAGTCTCTTGGTGCCCAAGTTCAGATATACACAGTTTTTTTTTAAAGATTTATTATTAATTACATGTAAGTACACTATAGCTGTCTTCAGACACTCCATAAGAGGGCATCAGATCTCATTATGAATGGTTGTGAGCCACCATGTGGTTGATGGGATTTGAACTCAGGTCCTTCAGAAGAACAGTCAGTGCTCTTATCTGCTGAGCCATCTCTCCAGCCCCAGAGAGACACAGTTTTAAAAGGCAAAAACCATGACAATACATTACAGTTAAATGAGGGTCAGAATAACTTTGAAATGTTCATTCCTGGCACAGCATAGTAGTTGTTTTAGACATAACTTGCCAATTATTTTTGTTAATATATCTGGAGATAGTCAAGACCATGGAAATCTCAAATGTGTTGCCAAGGGAGACATGACCAGTAGGGGGAGGGAGTAGAGGGCTGCGAACAGTCTAAGCAAACAAAATGGAGTCACAAAATGGCTTTCTTAGTCATTTCAATAGCATCTGAGACCTACTGCACAGTCTCATGCAACCTATTTGTCTGATGTTTTTACCAATATATGTGGTAAATGCTTCGATTCATGCCTTTCTTTTGTTCTGTAACTTTAAAAAGTTTATGTAATTGCTTTCACATTGGAAATTCAATCAACATGAATCTATGTTCCTAGGCCGTGGTCCCTGGTATCTGGCTCGGAATAATTTCTTCTTTGCTTTGAGGTAAGAGCTGTGTTTCCATAGATACTGTGTTTTCATAAAGGGCCACTTAAGCCCCAGTTACACTGTGCAGAAGGTAGAGGACTATCTATCTCCTGCAAAGCTCCACTTACCCCCAAAGAATAAAGAAGTTTCTTTCTCCATGGGCCTTCAGTACCACCCACTTCCCCCTCCCCGCACCACCCCACCAACCCACCCCTGCCACCGGCTCATGGCTTCCTGCAAATGATGTGGTAATTCTGAGTGGTCTGTAGAAGCAATGGAGACTTTCTTAGTTCTTGGGTGAGCTTTAGCTCAGGAGTTAGGCTGCCAGCCACTCATGGTCACATGAAGCTTGCACTGAATCAGTGTCACCCAGTCTTGTCTCACATTTTCAAAGAATGAAATTCACATATCATGGGGGGTCACTTTGGGTTTTGTGCTTGTTTGTTTGTTGGGGGTATTTTTGTTTGTTTGTATGTTTGTTTGTTTGTTCTGATTTGATTTTGGAGACAAGGTATCTCTGTGTAGCTCTAGCTGTCTTGGAGCTCGCTTTGTAGATTAGGCCAGCCCAAATGCAGAGATCTACCTCTCTCTGCCTCCTAAGTGCTGGGATTAAAGGCATGCACCAGTATGTGTGGCTACAGGTGGTAAGTTTTTAAAAAGAAATATATTGTAGATACCCAGGTGGGAGCTCCAGAGAAAGAAGGCAGACTTCCTGCACAAGAAAAGCGGCCGCAGAAGTGGGACACAGAAGAGGGTCATTGCTGTGGAGTTATAAGGCATGAGGGGTGCAGTGACAATTTTGGAGTTTTGGTTTCTTTGAAAAACAGACATATTATGAGACTATGTTTTTGTTTAATCTCAGGTGTGGGATGTGGCCTGCTCCAGTTTGTCCACAGCAGCTGGCTAGGATTTGCCTCATGCTCGAGCTTAAGTATGATTTTGCCTCCTGCCGATAGTTTCTGTGAGTTGTGTGGCATTTGGAATTCTGAGAACTTTTCAGAGGATATATAAATGCTAGAGCCCTGATAGGTGGGTTGTTGGCTGCTGGTAGGTTGTTGGTTAGTGGCTCTTTGTTGGTGGTGGTCAGTTTGCTAAGTAGTCATGAGCAAAAAACAACAACAAACAAGAAGAAAAATAAATTAGTAGAAAAAAGTCGCCAAAGTCTGGCTACAGGGAGATGTACTGCTCAGTCCAGTTTTTATTTATAAGGTGTCCAGATGCCCCTCTACGTCCATCAGATCCTCATAAATATTTCCCAGGCAGGAGTGCTCCTGTTGGGGGAAAGAGATAAGGATAAAATGGGCTCCCCCATCTATCATCCCTGACCTCCGGCCAGGAAAGAAGCAACAGTATGGCATCTCTGGCCTCTGACAGGCAGAGCTGCCACCGAGGACAGTAAGCATGGTTTCCCCATGGCCTCTGCTTCAGCCCCTCACTTCAGGTTCCTTCCCTTTGTGAGTGCCTACTTTGGCTTTCCTTAAAGATGGACTGTGACCAGGACATATAAATCAAATAAACCATTTCCTTCCTGAAATGGTTTTGGTCAGTATTTTATCACAGCAACTGAAAGCAAACTAGAACAGACCCCAACACAGATGTGATGCAGATGGGAACAAATGAACATCCTTTTAATTAGGGAGATTAAGGTCAGAGCCTATGCCCTGGCAGCCTTAATAAGCCAGACTCAACCACTCATCATCAAGCCAAATTTTATTTTATTTATTTATTTATTTATTTATTTATTTATTTTGTTTTTTCGAGACAGGGTTTCTCTGTATAGCCCTAGCTGTCCTGGAACTCACTCTGTAGACCAGGCTAGCCTCGAACTCAGAAATCCGCCTGCCTCTGCCTCCCAAGTGCTGGGATTAAAGGCGTGCACCACCACCGCCCGGCGACATTGACACTTTTTAAGGATGCAGGCCAGGTACATTGTAGGATATACTTAGTTTGAGGAGGATTTGGATTACCCACTTCTGGTAAGAAGCCACAGTGGTGGCTCTTCTCACAGCATCATATCAAGAAGAATATGTTACCACTGTACCCTACTACTGATGGTGTTAATATTGGTTCTTTAGATAAAGAGCATCGTTTAGGGAGACTGAAGAAACAGGCCAGGGGTTAAGAGCACTTGCTGTTCCCACAGGGAAGACTTGAATTCCGTTCCCAGCACTGACATGGACACTCTAACCACCTGTAACTCCAGTCCCAGGAGATACAGAGCCCTCTTCTGGCCTACATAGGCATCTGCCCGAACCTGATAAATAAAAATTCACATAGCCACATGTAAATAAAATAGATAAATCTTTTTATGATCTTCAAGCTGGGTGTTGTGGCTAATGCCTTTATCAGATACCAGCATCCTGCAAGTTCAGGGCCAGTCTGGTCTACATAGAGAGTTCTAGACAGGTCTGGACTACATAGTAAAAACCTGTCTCAAAAAAATAAAAAATAAAGACACCTTCCAGTTGATTCACTGTTACACTTCTTTTCTTTTTCAGATAACATGTATCTTGTTGAGAACCAATATGAGATTATGTATCTGCTACTCTTTCAGTGTACATTCAGAGCCATTAGTGTCTGTCTTAGTCAGGGTTTCTATTCCTGCACAAACATCATGACCAAGAATCAAGTTGGGGAAATTCAGCTTACACTTCCACACTGCTGTTTATCACCAGAGGAAGTCAGGACTGGAACTCAAGCAGGCCAGGAAGCAGGAGCTGACGCAGAGGCCATGGAGGGATGTTCCTTACTGGCTTGCTTCCCCTGCTTGCTCAGCCTGCTCTCTTTTCTTTTCTTTTTCTTCTTTTTTCTTTTCTTTTTCTTTTTTTTCTTTTATTTTCTTTTCTTTTTTTTAAGATTTATTTATTTATTATATGTAAGTACACTGTATCTGTCTTCAGATGCACCAGAAGAGGGCATCAGAACTCATTTCGGGTGGTTGTGAGCCACCATGTGGTTGCTGGGCTTTGAACTCATGACCTTCAGAAGAGCAGTCAGTGCTCTTACCCGCTGAGCCATCTCACCAGCCCTTTTTTTTTCCTTTAATTAATTTATTTATTTTATGTATATGAGTACACTGTAGCTGTACAGATGGTTGTGAGCCACCATGTGGTTGCTGGGCTTTGAACTCATGACCTTCAGAAGAGCAGTCAGTGCTCTTAACCACTGAGCCATCTCTCCAGTCCCCTCAGCTTGCTTTCTTATAGAACCCAAGACTACCAGCCCAGGGATGGCACCACCCACAAAGGGCCCTCCCACCCTTGATCACTAACTGAGAAAATGCCTTACCCCTGGATCTCATGGAGGCATTTCCTCACCTGAAGCTCCTTTCTCTGAGATAACTCCAGCTTGTGTCAAGCTGACACACAAAACTGTTCAGTACAGTGTCTTTAACCATTCCCACCTGAATAGACTAGTATGACTGACAATAGGTGCTTGTTTAATCCCATCATTTTTCTCCATTTATTAGTTGGATTTATTCATTAAGGAAGCAGTGATACAAGAATATTGGAGATAAAAAAAAAAATCTAGGCAGTGGTGGCGCACGCCTTTAATCCCAGAACTTGGGAGGCAATGCAGGCAGATTTCTGAGTTCGAGGCCAACCTGGTCTACAAAGTAAGTTCCAGGACAGCCAAGGCTACACGAAGAAACCCTGTCTAGAAAAACAAACCAAACCAAACCAACCAACTAACCAAACAAACAAACAAAGGCCTTCCTCTCCTCTGAGGAGTTAGAGTAGAAGGGTTCTTTCTGATTTCCTGAATTTGAAGAATAAAATTCTTGAGCCACAGAGAGTACCTTAGTCATTGTTCTATTGCTGTAAAGAGACACTGTAACCACAGCAACTCTTATGAAGGAAAGCATTTAATTGGGCGGCTTGCTTACAGTTTCAGAAGATTGATTCATTATTGCCATGGCAGCGAGCATGGTGGCAGGTATAACAAGCATGGAGCTGGAGCCACATCCTGCTCTGCAGTCAAAGCCCGCCCCCAATGACACACTTCCTCCAACAAGACCACAGCTCCTAATCCTTTCAATCCTTTCAAATAGTGCCACTCGCTAATAAGTAAGCATTCAAATATGGGGCTAAGCCAGGGCCATTCTTATTCACAGGTGAGTACTTAAGAAGTTAGAAGGGAAGACTCCCATATAGCAGGAAATGAGGTACCATCAAGCGAGGCACACAGAGAGAGGGGTGAGCTGGTCAGTCCAGTTGGCCAAAGCACAGGGTGTGCAGGTGCCTCCTCTCAGTTTCATTCACATACTCAGTTCAGACTCCAGGAAGAGGTGATAATTCAGGAGAAGATTTAGCAAGGAAGCAAGCACACTCTTTCCGAAACAGCTTTGAGCTCCCAGCCCTACCTGGCCTGATTGTCTCCTCAGCATCTTCCCTTCTTGCCGTCATTGGCTTGCATAGTAAGTTCAATCAAGCCCACTGAATTCAGTGTTAGTACAGTAATCTTCCTTAAACAAGATTTCCATTCCTGGGGTCACAGATACCCTGGAACAAACTTAATTTGAAAATATTATGTGGAGGGCTGGCAAGATGGCTCAGCGGGTAAGAACACTGACTGTTCTTCCGAGGGTCCTGAGTTCAGATCTAGCAACCACATGGTGGTTCACAACCATACGTGATGAGATCTGACACCCTCTTCTGGTGTGTCTGAAGACAGCTACAGTGTATTATACTGGAGAGAGCGGGGCCGGAGCAAGCAGACGTTCTGAGTTCAACTCCCAGCAGCCACGTGATGGCTCACAGCCATCTATACAGCTACAGTGTACTCATACACATAAAATAAATAAAATCAATCTTAAAAAAAAAAAAAAGAAAATATTAAGTGGAAAAAAAGTATGTGTGTATATGTGCTACATCCTCAGTCCACTAAATGCTTCCATTTTTAAGATTTATTTTTATTATTTTTAATTACATGTGTCTCTAGCTGAGAAAGCAGGAGGCACTGGATCCTCACAGAGCTGAAGGTACAAGGAGGCTATGGGCCACCCATTGTGAACACAGGGACGTGAACTCTCGAAGAGCAGTACATGCTCTTAACTACTGAGCCATCTCATCAGCTACCCAGATTTGTTTCTTTAAGTAGCAATGACAGTCTAGCTATCCAGCACTGAATTCATTCCTTGAGGACAAAACAGTGTTATTCATCCTCCTTAGGGAACTCATTGCTATACACTTGGGGATGAGATCCTTTTCCGCATGGCTCCTGGACCCAAGCAGAGAAGGGAAAGGTGGGGAGGCAGAGCTAAGGACAGGGAGCCTTGCCACTGCAGATATTCTAAGATCATGAGGTAGCCAGGGAGGGTGCTAGGATGAAAAGAGGTGTAATAGAAGCTAAATGGTATATACAGGCACCTGGAATAATCTGGAGATGGAACAGATCCCATTACAGATGGTTGTGAGCTACCATGTGGGTGCTGGGAATTGAACTCAGGAGTTCTGGAAGAGCAGTCGGTGTTCTTAACCACTGAGCCATCCCTTCAGCCCCTTATTCTGCTTATTTTTATTCTATGTCTATGTATGCTTTGCCTGAATGCAGATTTTCATACCACCGGAGTACAGTGTCTTCAGAGGCCAGAAGAGGGCATTGACCCCACCTCCAACCAAAATCACAGATATTGTGAGCTAGGGTTGGTGCTAGGAACCAAACTCAGGTCCTCTGGAAGGGCAGTCCATGTTCTTAACCACTGTAGTTCTCTAATTTTAATAACAACAATAATAACAATAACCATAATAAAATAAAAATTCATTCTCTCCCCTTTCTCAGCTTCTCAGATTACTTTTATCTTAAGTTCAAAGTTATCCCATTGTCACTGAAACCTCATTTGGGGGCTTTTTCTCTATATATTTCATTTAGGTGGTGTCTTTGTTGGGTCTTTAAAGATCTCCTCTCTGGTATCTTATTAACTGTTCATTTTATCCAGGTATCCCAGGCATTATAGCTTTCATTTCTAGAAATTGGATTTGCATCTCTCTATGACATTTTGATACCTTTATTGATGAACAATTGAAATATTTCAAATTCTCATGTATTAAAGTATGAGGTTTGGTAGAGTTTTGATTTATGTCAACCCAACCAACAACTACAATCAATATAATGAATGTATTCTTTATACAAGAATACAAAGGAGAACTCTGTGGGGTCAGCTCTCGTCTTCCACCTTCTGTTGCCAAATTCCAGACAGCCACGCTAGGACGCAGCATGCAGTGAGCAGCAGCAGTGAAACTTCACCCACCAAAACTCCGAGGAGCAGCATGAGCTTGTTCAAAGTGCCTTGGCCTCCTAGATTCCACCACCAATTCCCCTTCCAGCAAACCAAGTGCCAGCAGGCATCTCATCACAAGAAGCATGTTTTTAAAGAACAGGCCTTTCCACACTTACCTGCATCCAGTACTGCTCTTCCCCAGTCAACACACCACCACCCACTACAACATGGCTTTATTATTTTCTGCTGCCCCACCCAGCCAGAGTATAAGCTGCTAAGGTTCAAGTACCCTTGACTTTGTTCTCTTTTTAGTGCCCAGCACCTAGCCCAGTGCCTGATACGGCCTGTGCTTTCCATAAGGACTGTTCCAGTGAATAAATGAACGAGTGTATGTTCGGGGATCCAAGACTGATAGTATTATAGTCAAGAACAGGCTGTAGAGCTGAAGAGATGGCTGCAAGGTTAAGTGAACACTGCTCTTCCAAAGTATATGAGCTCAGTCCCCAGCATTCACACTGTATAGTTCATGACTGTATATAATCCATCTCCAGGAAATCTGGTATATTCCTTTGGCTTTCATGAGTATGTGTGTGTGAATACACACACACACACACACACACACACACACACACACACACACCAACAGTTAAAGAAATAGAGGCCATGAATTTGAGAGAAATAAATGGAAAGGGTTGTAAAGAGGAACATGATCTAATTATATATTTTTTTTAAAAAAAGAATTAATAGTGCAGGAGGCAGAGGCAGGAGGATTTCTGTGAATTTCAGGCAAGCCTTGTCTACATAATGAGATCCAGGACAGCCAAGGCTGTCCCTTCATCCACCAATCCCCCAAAATGACTACCTCCTGTGACTCTGATAAGGCAAACAGAGAAGAACTTCCTCCCTAGAGCAGTCCTGTTAGCAGTACAGATGAAGGCTGGGTGTTTTCAGTAACAAGGGCCCCAGCTTCTGCCTGCCCTGATGCAGAGTGCACTGTTCATATAGAAGCCTGTGATACACTTACACTACACTACGAAAGCAGGGTCTTTATGTTAAACCAGGCTCTGGACATTGTAAATGCTTATTGGTCTAAGTTCTCCTTAGTAAATCAGAAGAAACCGTGTTTTCTCCTGTTTTTTAGAGAAAGAGTAACTTATTTATTTCCATTTTGTGTGTTTTTAGGGAGCATTCCTGTGGCAGTCAAACTTTCATGAATCAGTTCTCTCTTTCCACCATGTAAGCTTCCCATGTCAAACACATACCCAGAGATTTGGTGTAAAATATTTTAACCCACTGAACCAATTCACCAGTCCTCTTAACACTTACACAAAAATTGGTGTGAGTGGTGGAAATGTAATGATTTGGTGAGAAAACAGTGTATCTTACAAGTGTATGGTCTTCCACGTCACCGGAACTACTATCCAGATGTAGATGCTAAATTACAAATAAATACTATTAATCCTCATCGCTCTGAGTTCGGCAAAAAACAGACTGTTTTTGTTTTTTTTTTGTTTTTTTGGTTTTCTGAGACAGGGTTTCTCTGTGTAGTCCTGGCTATCCTGGAACTCACTCTGTAAACCAGGCTGGCCTTGAACTCAGAAATCTGCCTGCCTCTGCCTCCCAAGTGCTGGGATTAAAGGCCTGCGCCACTACTGCACGGCTGAACAGACTGTCTTGAAATAGTATGACATTCTGCCTTAAATACAGAAGATTTAGGGGTAAAAAGAGAACAAGAAGGGCTACTATTAGGTGACCAGGAAGGACGGAGAATACAGAGAAGGACCCATGAGTTCATAAAAGAGAATACAAAGTTAACTGTTTTCCAAATTTTAAGTCTGTCATGGAATTTCCGGGGTTTGTATGTGCACCTGGTGGATAAGTACATAAAATTGTAACAGTGAACATATAAAATCCAAAGCGAAGCTCCATAGCTTCAGAACGGCTGAAGTTCACGGAGCTTTAAAGACTTTGGGTTGAAGCAGGTGTTTGGCTACATTAATCTAATTGCCTGATATTTTTTATTCTCAAGTTCTTTGCAGGAAGATTTTTATTGAAGAATAATCAGAAGTCTTGGAAGTTATTTGTTTAGATCGAAAAGAGATTTCTAGACTAAACCTGGAACGGAATGGTGTATTCTCAAACGGTACCGCGACCGCGCTCTGCAAGCAGGTTTTATTCGATGCGCTCGACGCTCTTTCGCCGGCGCGGTAGCCCCGCGGCAGTAGGAGCCTGCGCTCTGGGCTCGACTGAGGCTCCCTTGTTGCTCGCGCTTTTCTCTCCTTCTCCAAGATGGCGGCCGTCGGCGGCGCTGAGGCGGGATCCGAGCGAGCCGAGTGAAGGTAGCGGCGAGCGGAGCCCCCACCAGACCCGGCCGGACCCCCACCCCGGGGCGGCAACGGCCCCGCCCGGCCTCCGTCCACCGCTCCGGCCCCCCGACACCGTCCGGGAGGCGCTTCAGGCCCGCCGCGGCCTAGCTCAGGGGCCAAGCCGGGAACTGGAGTAGCGGCCGCAGCCGCCCCGGGGAAGGGGCTGGAGCGGGCCGCAGGAGGAAGGCGGCGGGAGCTGTTCAAACGGGGAAGGCGGGAAAGCTGCGGGGCCGGGAGGGGGCGTGCGGCCGCCCCAGGGACCCGCGGCCCGCGCCGCCCCTCCCCCTGCGCCGCCGTCTGGGCGCTTCGGGGCGCCGGAGGCCGACGGGACGCGGGAACACGGGTCGGGCGGAGCGCGGCTGGGAACCCGGGGCGCGGGCTACCTGGGGCTGTCAGGAGAGGAGGTCCGGGGCCGGCGGGCGGGAGGGCTGGGCGCGCAGCGAGCGGGAGAGGATGCCCGGAGCTCCCTGCGCTGCGCAGAGCTTTGTTGATCTAGCGGTTGCTGCAGACCTGCCGAGGTTATCACAGCGGGGACCCCGGGAACGGTGGTCTTGGGGACTGTATGGATAAACAATCTCGTATTGTGTGTGTTCTTTGCGTGCGACTCAGCTTGAACATGCCTTCTTAATTGGAGTCATCTTCATACAGGCCCATTTCCCCCTCCACAACCACTACTTGTAAATTCACTTTAGTTTATATCATATAGCAGACAAGATATGTCTACCACCTACCCCACCGTTGTTTCTAGTACTGGCTGATTCTATCCCCTCGTGGCAAAATAAATTTTTAAAAACTTCATCCAAAGTAAAGCCTGTTGATTACGCATGGCTTGTCAAAATCTAGATCGCTGAATTCGTGGAACCGAGTGTGTTATCAGCCAATCTGTGCAGTGGTCGTGGTTCCACTTATAAGCATTGCAGTGAGAAGATTCAGTGCTCATTTCTGGCTGTGGAGATCTCTGCAAGTTCCGAAGCTGGCAGGGGCTGGAGTGCTGCATAGGTGGGTCTTTGGAAAAGGGTGTGGCAAGAACTCCAAGAGATCCGAGAAGGAAACCCGCTGAAATAAGAATTCACCTGTGCTACCTTAGAAGTAGCAACTAAATATCAGAATCTGCCAACAGCTGGATGTGTTCCTTCTTTTGGCTCCATGGACTGGCAATCTGAGTTTCTAAAAACAGCCTTGGAGGAAACTCCCATCTGGAGGAGACAGACCTTCCTTGCCCAGTTTACTGGGTGGATTTTCTTTCTTTTTCAGTTTTCCGATCTGTTCTGGGATGATGATACCGTTAGCGATTGCTGGAACTGAGATTACCTTCAAAAAATTAGTTTCTGAAACTTTTTTTGTAGTTAACACTTTGAATTTTCAAAATAACAAAATTCTACCTTGGAAGATTTTAACTTTTTTCCATAATTACTTGGTTATCCCCAAAGCCTGTGCTGAAGGTTAACCTGCAGTTTTACTTTCAAGTGGAATTAACAGCCTGCTTCTCCCTTCTCATACCCTGAAGAAAAAGCCTTGGAAGAGCCGAGCCACAGAGTTCACATTTTCTAAGCATTCGCTTTCTATAATGGCATAAACAGTATTAAACAATGAATGAGCTTTTCTATGCTGTCATGTCTTTGCACACTAAGACAAACACTAACTGTAAGATTATCCTGCCCCAAGAAGTTGACAGCATCGAATTTTGTAAACTCCAAAATTATGGAATTCAAGAGAATGGGTTTTGGCACCTGTTTTGTGTTTGCCAACATTTGATGTAGCTGTTTTCTGACGTGAAAATCAAACCTAAATTTTTCATCTTCGTTAACCCTCCCAATTTACTTCCTCCCCCGAGCCCTCGATTTCATTTGAGACCTTGGGTTCATCTAATCTTGTATAAATGCTCCTGAACTCTACTTTCCTTCACACTGCTGCTTGGGACCTTTCCCCTCCCTTGCACTGTCTTTTTTCTTATAAGTCAGCCACCATTTAGGGACCGTCATGTCAGTCTGCGCAGCCTGGGAATATCCCATAATATTTATCAATTTTTGGACTGCCCTATATTGCACTTGTGTTCAGGGTTCACTCACTTTTCCTACAAGCATCTAGTCTTTGTTTTTTTGTTTTTTTAAGATTTATTTATTTTATGTAAATACATTGTAGCTGACTTCAGACACACCAGAAGAGGGTGTCAGATGTCCTTACGGATGGTTGTGAGCCACCATGTGGTTGCTGGGATTTGAACTCAGGACCTTCAGAAGAGCAGTCAATGCACTTAACCACTGAGCCATCTCACCAGTCCCTGGTTTTTTGTTTTTTGTTTTGTTTTATTTTTTTTTTTTTAAAGAAAGTTCTGGTACTAGCAGGCATAATATGTTTCCAAACCTTTTTAAAATCTACAAGTTTTTCACAGCAGTCAAGAAATAACTTTTCAGCTGGGCAGCTTTAATCCCAGCACTTGGGAGGCAGAGGCAGGCGGATTTCTGAGTTCGAGGCCAGCCTGGTCTACAGAGTGAGTTCCAGGACAGCCAGAGATATATAGAGAAACCCCGTCTCCAAGAAAGGAAAGAAAGAAGGAAGGAAAGAGAAATAACTTTTCATATCTAGTAAAAAGTTCAGTTGGCTCCCACCCCCAATAAGACATTGCTTAATTCTATTTTATATTAGTTTTAATGTTCTCAAGGGGGAAAACCTGTTTATGAGTCTCTGGGCCTGCTTTTAGTACATTTAAAGTGTATTGGTGTTTGACCAAGGACTGATGCCTGTATTATGAGACTAAATGATGTTTTTGGACTGGGGAGGAGGGGGCATTATTTCTCAGGAATTCTATGCCAAAATTCATCTGGTATGAAAAGCCTGAAACTTCAATCTAAAGTTTTACTTAGTGTCAGCCTTGAAAGCCAAGGTGACCTGTTTGACTTTTCTAATAAAGTCATTGTTTCTGAATTAGTGAGAATATTCCCATTGTTTTTGTATGTTTGAGAGATTCTCCCTAAAATAGCCCTGGGATTCATTATGTAGATCAGGCTGGCCTTGAACTCACAAGATAGCCACTTGTTGCTGCCTTCCAAGTGCTGGAATTAAAGGTGTGTGCCACTTGGTAATGAGTATCATTCTCAGTGGCCCACCTTTACTCCCTTCTAAGGTAACACCAATGGGTTGGAAGTGAAGAACAGTTTTTATTTAACAAAGTTTAGTAATTGAACACTAGAACAGGAAAAATGGCCATGTGTTTCTTTTCTCTTTATATTCTTATATGAGGCCTGACCCTACATTCCCTTCATTTCATGAAAAAAGCCCTGTGAGGCCAGGCAGTGGTGGCGCACGCCTTTAATCCCAGTACTTGGGAAGCAGAGTCAGGCAGATTTCTGAGTTCGAGGCAAGCCTGGTCTACAGAGTGAGTTCCAGGACAGCCAAGGGTATACAGTGAAACCCTGTCTTGGAAAAGAAAGAAAGGAAGGAAGGAAAGAAAAGAAAAGAGAGAGAAAGAAGCCCTGTGCCAGCACTTTAAATAATCTGCTTCATGTATATTCACTTCACTCTGGCTTCTCTTACCTTGAACAGATTCCTTCATTTCACATTTTGTGATTCTTAGACTTTGAAAATCATGGCAGTGCTTTTCTTTGTATTGTCAACTTTGGCCTGCCTGTGCATTGTACTTATGTGGCTTTTAAACAAACATCTTTTGTTGTTGTTTTGTTTTGAGACAGGGTCTCACTTTGGAGCCCTGGCTGGCCTGGACTTTACAGAGAGCCACATACTCCTGCTGACTCGTGTGTGCTGGGGTGGAGGGTATTCACCGCCAAGCCTCACTAAATAAAAACTCTTAGCCATTAAATCATGAAGCATTCCCATTAATCCAGCTCATGTTTTCTTTCTTGCAAATATCTGTGTTTCTGTTTTCTCCACACCTATCAGAAGGGCTTAATAATGTTACAGAACTGTCCTTCAGTAATACTAAAGCCATTTATTATAATGAAGGTAAAATAAAATTAAATTACCAATTAGATTAACTTCTAAGCACTTGACTGAATGAGAGCATTTTCAAAATAGTTATTTCAAATATCCTGCAAAGTAGTGAATTCCAAGCCAACCAGAGCTGCTACATAGTGAGACCCTGTCTCAAAAGAGAAAAATTATGCAAATATTCTGTCCTTAAGTTACTTTAAGGATTTACTTTAGAGTGCAATATATATCACTTCCAAAGTGAATATGGACATCTGCACTTGAATGCCACACAAGCTTTAAAACAGTGGCTTTCAACCTTTCTAATGCTATGGCAACCTTTAATACAGTTCCTCATGTTGCAGTGACCCCAACCTTAAAATTATTTTTGTTGCTCTTTTTTTTTTTTCCCTTTGGCTGTCCTAGAACTTACTCTGTAGACCAGGCCAGCCTCGAACTCAGAAATCTGCCTGCCTCTACCTCCCAAGTGCTGGGATTAAAGGTGTGCGCCACCACCGCCCAGCTTGTTGCTCCTTTATAACTGTAATTTTGCTACTGTTATAACTGAATATTTGTGTTTTGTGATGGTCTTAGGCAACGACCCCTGTGAAAGAGCCGTTTGACATCCTCACAAAGGGATTGCCTGACCTACATGTTGAGAGCCACTGCTTTAAACAATAAACTATTTAGAACTATGTAAGGTGATGAACATTTTTTTAATCCCAGTATTCAGGAGGCAGATGTAGGTAGATCTCTGTAAATTGTAGATCTCTCTGGTCTATATAGTGAATTTTAGGCCAGCCAGGGTTATAGAAGGAGACTCTGTCTCAAAACTTAGAACTTTTAAATTAGAGTACTTATAAATTAATGAAGAAAATCTTAAAATTATAAATTTTATCACCAGTGGATAAATGACAATCTTCCATATTTCTTTTTTACTAGCCTTTAAAAAAGGCTTGTTAGTGTTGGAAATTTCCATATAGCTAACACATTTGAGAAGTATGCCCATATTTGTGGTTAATTTGAATAAGTTCATAAAGCCCAATAGAATGGAAAGCTTTAAGATTATTAATACCTGTATATGTGTTGTTTAGCTTATGAGCTCCTCAGTCTCGTCAGTAGGACTTTGGTCTTCCACTATTGGTGTTCTCTGTCCTCCTCTGCATCTGGCTTTATCTGTACATACTGTGACTGTAATTGAACCCATGCCCCTGACTTAATGTCAGTTTCTACCTTGTCTCAGTGTCATTAGTCCTGTTGGCATTCCAGAAATTCTCATTAATTTTGGAAGTTTTTTTTTTAATTGAGAAGTATTTTAAATTTCTTCAAATGTCAACTTTAAGACATGAATTAGCACCAGTTAAGCTTAGCATCCTTCCTGTAAGTTCAACTCCAGTGTATGCACAGACAGAGGGAGGAGCTGACAAGACACTCCTGTGTTCCAGTCAGCCCTTGGATTTCTTGGAATTTCCACCTGGAAGGTTGCTTCTCCACAGTGATTTCACATTACAGGAAGGTTTTCCTTGTTTGTTTCTCAGACCTGGTCCCTGGAAGGAGCCTGGACACAGTGACACAACACATTCTCAAAGGCCGTGCAGGACCACCATGGCTTATGATGACTCCATGAAGAAAGAAGGTATGACCCCTTACACAGAAGCATGCCAAAGGGCATAACCTCTTCCATCCCTGCAGTCCATGGATGTAGAGACCAAGACTGGGCACCACAGCCTAGACCAAGTGATGCTCCAGAGGACTGTGTGAGACACAGCCTCCACATCATCCCCAGACTGGGCCCATGGACATGAAAACCAGGACAGGGGTTCCTACACAAGAATCTGAAATAAGAGTCTTAGTGTTTTGGGGTGATCCCCGCAGCACTCTTAGTCCTTGCCAGCTCCAGTGTGCAGGAGTCTGGGACTAGGAATCTCACATTGGCCTCCCACAGAGCAGCACATGAATCCTTACCCTTTTGAGCCTTCCCTCGCAAGTCTGTATCTACCTGCCAGCTCACTACTAAGAAACATGTCTGAGGACGCACACTGGGCATTTGGATAGCATGGAAACATTGTTTTCAGGTTTGAGTCTTGTGTTTGCAGCCAGGTCATCCGAAGTCTTCTTGGCCCTCTGGGTTTAGCCCTGCATTTCAGTGGACGCACTGAGACATAACTTTAACTTGGAAATGAGACTGTTGGCCTTTGGTTGTTGTGTACTTTTGTCATTTCCATCCCTAAATGAACCTGTGCTTCCCAGATTGCTTTGATGGTGATCACAGCTTTGAGGACATAGGACTTGCAGCTGGCAGAAGCCAACGAGAAAAGAAGCGGTCTTACAAAGATTTCTTAAGGGAAGAGGAAGAAGTTGCTGCGCAGGTCAGGAGTTCTTCCAAGAAGAAGTCAAAGGTCAGTTCCAGATGTCTGTCAAAGCCGGGATCCCAGAAGAATGGCTCCAAACCGTTCCCTCGCCATCTTATTACTCGCCAATTCTTCTCCCTCTTTAACCACAGGACAGTGATTTGTTCTTCTTGGGGACGGACATACACAAGAAGAAGAGGAAGCACTCCCCTGATGATTACTACCATGGAGGTAAGTGAGGGAATGGGCTGCAGATGGGATATGCACACCTCTGGTTCTTGGAGTCGGGGTAGGGGAAGGGATCCCAGATATTGCTGACTCAGTGGCCTATTTAACAGGACAGTGGTTCTTGTTCTGAGTGCCGATAAACCAGTGTGAAGGAGGAGAGAGGTGGAGGGCTGGTATTTTGGAGGATTCAGCATAGAAGAACAGTCTTCATATGTGATACACAAGGTACCAGGTTCCTTCTCCCCCCAACCATCCACTTATCTATGCCGTTGCTACTTAGCATCCCTTTGCCAGACGCAGCCCTTGGGCCCTCTACATAACTGTGGGGCATTTCTCAGACAGCATATATCTACTCACAAAACCTATTTTCTTAGCTATGCTCTATGTGTAGCTGATGAGACTAACCTCACTAGAATGAGTTTGTCCTCAGCACAAGAACCAGTGACACTCTGTCTGCAACCTAATCTAGATTGGAACTACCCTTAATCCCACAGCTCTCTCCTAAGTATGTTCTCTGTCTCTTGTGAAGACTCAAGAAAGAGAATCAGCTCTAGGGGCAAGAATGGTCTGCAGGGCCAAAGGCTGAATCTACTAAGCCAAGATGTACATGGGGGTTCTTTCTGAATGTTAGTAACCAAAGTGTCTCCCCTCCAAATCACTCCTGTTAGCCTTTTCCTCATGGCAGTTGGGTTTTGGTGAGAGGGGGCACTTGCTACAAGTTACTTCCTGTCCTACTGACAATTCTTCTTGTTATTTCTAGACATTTCAACTTTGGAATCATCACAGAAGAAAAAGAAGAAGTCTAGCCCACAGTCTCCTGACACAGCCATGGACCTGTTGAAAGCTATCACCTCCCCACTGGCAGCAGGTGCCAAGTCCTCTAAGAAGGCAGTGGAGAAATCCTCCAGTTCTTCAAGCCATTCAGAGAGCAGAAAGGAGCACCACAAGAAGAAGGGCAATGGCAGCAGTGGAGAGCTCTCCCTGGATGACAGCAATGCCCACAAACCCAAAAAAATGAAGCCACTCTATGTGAACACAGAGACACTGACTCTTCGTGAGCCTGATGGCTTAAAGATGAAACTTATTCTCTCACCAAAGGAGAAGGGAAGCAGTTCAGTGGAAGAGGAGGCTTTTCAGTACCCTGCCCAACAGGCTTCTCTGAAGAAGCCCTCTAAGAAACTAGCTCGGGACGAGCAAGGTGCTTTACTCCTAGGACACGAGCTACAGAGCCTCCTGAAAACGGCCCAGAAGAAGCACAAGTCATCCTCAGACTCACACTCCTCTCCTGGCCCAGAAGGCTGTGGGTCTGATGTCTCCCAGCTTCCAGAGCCCCACAGTGCCAATCTCGATATCACAGGGCTTGACCCAATTCTAGTAGAGTCAGAATCGTCCTCAGCTGGGGAGCTGGAGGCTGGAGAGCTGGTGATAGATGACTCTTACAGGGAGATCAAGAAGAAGAAGAAGTCAAAAAAGAGCAAGAAGAAGAAGGACAAAGACAGGCACAAGGAGAAACGGCACTCCCGGACCAAGAGAAGCTCTGCCAGAGAGCATGGTACTGCTCGGGAGCACGGGCTGATACCCGGCCCTGCCTCCAGTATCCTGCCCCTTCCTGCTCTACACACAGATGGACATGGGGAGAAGAAAAAGAAAAGGGAAGAGAAGGACAGAGAAAGAGACAGGGGAGAAAAGGTAAGGAGAAGGGGTTTTGATGAAACAGTTCTTCCTGAGGAAGAAGTAGCCTTGATTCTAGGCAGTAACAGCCACCATTGAGCTGATGGGATAGACCAAGGCATAAAGTATTACCAGTGGCCAGATCTGCCTAGGGAAAAGTGACAGCAGTTTAATCATTCCTAGCTCCTCTTAATCAAGCTGTTCCCTTGGCCTGTTGGTCAAAAGCTTAAGAGCACCATGACTCTTAGAAATCATAGGAAAGGTCCTCTTTGGGTCATCTTGAAGGAGACTTTCTAATCTAGTAGTAACTGATCAAGTTAATAAAATGAGCTCACAACTGTGTCTTTTTTTTTAAGATTTATTTATTATTTATTTATTATAAGTACACTGTAGCTGTCTTCAGATGCACCAGAAGCGGGCATTAGATCTCATTATGGGTGGTTGTGAGCCACCATGTGGTTGCTGGGATTTGAACTCATGACCTTTAGAAGAGCAATCAGTGCTCTTACCCACTGAGCCATCTCACCACCCCCCCACAACTTTGTCTTGACTGGTGTGGGTTAAGACATTCCTTCACCTTCTTTTTGCGTCTAGATTTACCTATCACTGTTTGAATGCTTACTATGTGGTGAGGTGCAAAGATCAACAGGGGACAGTTCTTTTTTATTTTTTTATTTTTTTTTTTATTTATTTATTTTTTGTTTTTCAAGACAGGGTTTCTCTGTGTAGTTCTGGCTGTCCTGGAACTCACTCTGTAGACCAGACTGGCCTTGAACTCAGAAATCCATCTGCCTGCTTCTGCCTCTCAAGTGCTGGGATTAAAGGTGTGCGCCACCACTTGCCTGGCTCTTTTTTATATATATGTACTTTGATGTGCCTGAGTTGTGTGTGTCAGAAGAAAGCATCAGCCCTCTGGAACTGAAATTACTCATGGTTGTGAGCTGCCATGTGGATACTGGAAACTCATCCTGTGTCCTCTGTAAGAGCAGCCTGTGTTCTTAATAGCTGACCGTTATTCCAGCCCAAAGACACAGTTCTTCACTGTAGGGAGCTCCTTGTCCATTGGAGAGATGCGAATGAGAGGTCAGTCACCTCACCACCTGAGAAGGGCTCCAACAGATGTACTTTAGGGTCAGGTACAGACAGTCTGACCCTGTTACCAAATTGATAGTGATTTTTATTGGAAATTTATAAACTCAGAGCTGGGGGGTGGCACTCCCAACACCCCCAACACTCAAGGGACTGAGGCAGGAAGAACAGTTCAAAACCAGTGTAGGTAAGACTCCATCTTACAAAAAGAAAAAAGAGATGTATAAACTCAGAAATAAAACAAGGAATCTTATAAATGTATTCCATGAATGAATTACTGGAGCCTAAAGGAAAAATTTATGATTTTTTCTCTTAATAATAGAAAATACAAATAATTTTGTTGCCTAAAACCAGCCATTCCATTCTCTTCCCTTGTTTATATTTCTACAGAGTAAAATATTTAAAAATCTGAACAGCTACTAAGAAAAATTAGATAACCAACTATATTTAGAATCTGGGTACCACGTATAGTATAAGCGTGGAACCCTAAACTCTAGGAGGCTCATGTAGCCCAGCATCAGCTACATAGTAGGACTCTGTTTCACAGAGAAAAAAAAAAAAAAACAGAAAAGGCAGATGTAGTAGCAGGCACTTGGAAAACAGAATCAGGAGAGTCAGGGTTCAAGGCTAGCAAGACTGTCTCAAAATTTAAAATAAAATGAAAATAATTTGGGAATGAAAATGTTATCTCAGTTTATAAAGAGCAGGTTGCGAGTTCTTTTCCCCACCATACAATGTGCCTTTAAATGTACCAGTGTGGTGTAAACGTTACACCTTGATAAGACTCATTGGAAGCACAAACAGCGTTGGGATATGGTAGGTTTTCATTTGTTCATCTGCAGATTGTTTCAAGAAATCCAGGTAGATACTCTGTGTGTGAGTCTATTATCAGCCCCGCTTATGATAGGAGTAGTGGGCTGGAGAGATGGCTCAGCAGGTAACAGCACTGACTGCTCCTCCGAAGGTCCTGAGTTCAGATCTCAGCAACCACATGGTGGCTCACGACCATCCATAACAAGATCTGACGCCTTCTTCTGGTGTGTCTGAAGACAGCTACTGTATACTTACATATAATAAATAAATAAATCTTTAGCCAGGCAGTGGTGGCACACGCCTTTAATCCCAGCACTTGGGAGGCAGAGGCAGGCGGATTTGAGTTTAAAGCCAACCTGGTCTACAGAGTGAATTCCAGGACAGCCAGGGCTACACAGAGAAACCCTGTCTTGAAAAACCAAAAAAAAAAAAAAAAAGGAGTAGATGATAATACCATAAACAAATCCCAGGGCTGAACATGGAAGGGCAGGGTGATAAGTTTGAAGAAGAGAAGTGGTCAGGGTTAACAGAAGGCATGGAAACAGAGATGTTTAAGTAGCACAGGAAGTAACCACTGACGTTCTGCTCCTGGTATGTCTCCTGGATCCCCCAGGTGCCTCAGGGCTTTGTGTCAGTAGTTCATCTTCCAAGATCCAGACCTCTTCCATTTCCCTCTGTATTCCCAGTCAGACCAAATTCAAAACTAAATACTTGTTTCTTAGTGCTTGTAAAATTTGTTGGGCAAGAATTAAAGGAATTTATAGTGCCCTTGCTTAAGAGTTCTCGGTTGACATTTTGCTCTTTTGTTTTTGGTTTGGAATTTTCAAACAGGATCTGGCCATGTATCAGTAGCAGGCCTTGCACTTGAGATGATCTTTCTATCTCTCCCTCCAGAGTGCTGAGATGTAGGTGTGCACCATCAGAGCCAGCTTCAATTGGGGTGTTTATTAACTTGAGTTGAACATTCATTTTTTAAGGCTCTTTCTTTCTTTCTTCCTTTCTTTCTTTTTTTCTTTCCTTCTTTCTTTTGCTATAATAATTTGTTGAAGTGCACTGCAAGAAGGTGCTTTAATGAGATTATTGCCTATGGACTTTTTGTTTGTTTATTTTTAGATAAAACAACATAGGGCAAAATGCTCATTTGGTACATAAGCCATCTTATGATTTTTAACAAACGTACATACCTGTGTAACCACACCTTTAAGTTAGGCATTACCCTTATTCTACAGACTGTCACACTCCTAGCCTTAGGGTTGACTTTTACATTTCCCTCTTCTGCCTGACAGCCCTTTTTGGTGACTGTCTTTTGTCAGTATGTCAGATGAATGGGTACGTAGATGAAATAGTGTTGGAAATGTCGAACAGGATCAGATTGTACAGAACCTCTTACATGAAAAATTAGGCACTTAACCATGGTTTCTAAGGCGTATTTTAGTATGTTCCCAGTGGCAATTTGAAAATGGAACGACAGAGCTGTACAAGGACTGGTAGAGTACAACAGACTAGCTAGCAGGTTAGGATTGTGGTAGTGCCGAGGACGTGGACAGAACCCTTGAAAAGGGGAAGAGATTCAGAAGACTGAAGGAAATGGGAATAAGATTTAATAAGTGGGAAGCTGGAAATAGCTCAAGTTTAAAGGGTGAAATAGTCTTTATTTTAAATCTAATCACTTATTCAACAGATATTCATAGTGATATATAATGCTTCTTAACCTGACCTAGACATAGAATAATTCCCTATGAAGTGCAAAATGTATCTTTTCCAGAGATTTTGTATTAAAAAAATAACTATTAGGACAGAATGGCTCAAAGAGTCAAGAAGGGCACTTGCCACCAAGCCTAACAACCTGATTTTGATATCTGGGTCCCATGCAGTAGGAGAGAATTGACTCCTGCAAGTTGTCCTCTACATTCTCAATAAATAAATATTTTTGGTTTTGGTTTTTATTAAATCAGGAAGGAGGCTAGAGAGGCTCAGCTGTTTAGCTCACTTTGATCTCTTGGAGAGAACCTGAAGTTGGCTCCCAGCATTTATGTTTGGCTCACAACTGCCTATAACTCCAGCACTGGATGATCTGACATCTTCTGGTGACTGTGTGTAACTGCACATGCACATTTAAAAAGAAAGTCCACGGGCACCTGGTGGACCGGCACTTCAGTGGCCCACTTTACCCTAGATTTTGTGATGGAGTATAGCAAAAGTAAAGATGAGAAGAATAGCTGTTTGGGAAGATGGTAAATTTCATTGAGATTTCTGAGAAACAAGCATCACAATGTTTTACATAGGTAATGGGTTGAGGGTGTGGGCTGAGGATCCAAGAGGATTAAATGCATGTAAACTGACTTGGGGCCTCCCTTAGCCACGGCTTCGTGTTTTAGATATTTTAAAGGGAAGTAGCCACTCTGACAACTGTTAAGTGCCTTAGGAACTACAAGGCCATTTCCAGTCTCAGCAACTCCTGCATTCCTTTCAGTCTTGCTCTTGTCTAAACATACGGGTTTTCTGGAGTTGCTGTGGTAAAAATCAAAACAAGTAAGTATCACATGTTTCATTACCAAAACTTCAGGTTCAGTCCCTAGCACTATGAAAGGCACTTACACTGAGAACTAGGAACCTTTGGGAATTTTGTTTTTGCTTTAGGTAGCTTTCAATAAATGACAGTTGTTAAAATCATCACCTAGTCAGAGAGTGATCTATATAACCCAGAATTTGGGAGACTAGTTGAAACTGGAGTAAAAACTAGATGGTATGTATGCAGTAAGTAAAATGTATGAATGGAAAAGTGGAGGTACCATGAGCCTGGTTAGAGTAGTTGTATAGCAGATTGAAGAGGGAGAATGACTCTTATGGCTGACTTTGAGACCTGCTTTCTATGAAATAGACAAATTAGGGCTGGCGAGATGGCTCAGCGGGGAAGAGCACCGACTGCTCTTCGGAAGGTCATGAGTTCAAATCCCAGCAACCACATGGTGGCTCACAACCACCCGTAATGAGATCTGACCCCCTCTTCTGGTGCATCTGAAGACAGCTACAGTGTACTTACATATAATAAATAAATAAATCTTTTTAAAAAAAGAAGAAATAGACAAATTATATAATAATATCTTGATTTCCACCTAAAGTTAATCCCACATTGGGATAGAAGTTTTCCTTTTAAAAGCTTTTATTATAGTCATTTATTTGTTTGTGTGTGTGTGTGTGTGTGTGTGTGTGTGTGTGTGTGTGTAAAAGGTTACCAGCATGCTTACTGATTTTCAGATTTACTGAAAAAGTAAACTCAATGATACAGTTAGACCTAGGACAGTGCTGTGTAAGTTCTCCCTCTAGCTAAACCAAGGCTGAATAACAAGAATAAATTGTAAGAATTGGTATCTTTTGAGTTCTTGCCTGTGTCAGGCTTCCCAAGGCATTTTATCTATCAGTTATCAATAGTGTGGGGAGGGAGTCCACAATCAATCATAATTGATCAGTACTTCACTTAACAAAAGTAGGAAGCTGGGAAGCAGTGTAGAACCAGACTTCAACACAGATCCTTTAACTCTCTGTACCGATAATCTTTCCACTTAGACGTAAAGCTGTTTTGTTTGTTTGTTTGTTTGTTTGTTTGTTTGTTTGTTTTTGGTATTTTCGAGACAAGGTTTCTCTGTATAGCTCTGGAACTCACTCTGTAGACCAGGCTGGCCTCGAACTCAGAAATCCACCTGCCTCTGCCTCCCAAGGGCTGGGATTAAAGGCGTGCACCACCACCACCTGGCTAGACGTAAAGCTTTTATACATGGCTACTGAGCACCATGTTAGTTTTTTGTTTTGTTTTGTTTTGTTTTTTAAGATTTATCTATTTATTTTATTTATATGAGTACACACTGTAGCTGTACAGATAGTTGTAAGCCTTCATCTGGTTGTTGAGAATTGACTTTAGGACCTCTGCTCATTCTGGTCAACTGCGCTCAATTTGGTAGACCCCCCTTGCTCCACGCCCTGCTCGCTCCTGTCGACCCCCGCTCATTCTTGCCCAAAGATTTATTTATTATTATAAATAAGTACACTGTAACTGTCTTCAGATGTACCAGGAAAGGGCATCAGATCTCACTATGGGTGGTTGTGAGCCACCATGTGGTTGCTGGGATTTGAACTCGGGAGCTTCAGAAGAGCAGTCAGTGCTCTCACCTGCTGAGCCATCTCACCAGCCCCCATGTTAGTTTTAATATTGCGTTCTGTTGTTTTCTTCCTCTGGGAAACAAAACCCAAGGCCTTATGCATATCGGACAAACATTCTACCACAGACATACACCCCCAATCTTTGGGTTTTTTGTTTTGTTTTGGTTTTTGTTTTTTGTTTATTTGGTTGGTTGGTTGGTTTTAATATATAGCCTAAGTTGGCCTTGAACTTATGATCCTCCTGCCTCAACCTTCAAAGTGCTACAGGCAAGCATCACTATGTCTGTTCCATAGTTCATATTTGGCAAAACTGAAAGTATTTTCTAAATCCAAGGAAACAAATATCAGAGCTAATCATGGTGGCACATATGTGTAATCCTGGTACTTAGTCTGAAGCAAGAAGAGCACAAGTTTGAGGCCATATTTAGTTATATAACCAAACCTTCAATGTTGGGCAATTGAGCATCCTGGTGTTACATATGTTCTATTGAGAAGTGTAATGTTTTTTAATTTAAGAACCAAGGTTAAAGAGTTGCAAAAACTAAAATCTACATGAAAACAGCTTTTAAAACTTTAGACACAGGCTGGTGAGATGGCTCAGCAGGTAAGAGCACCGACTACTCTTCTGAACGTCATGAGTTCAAATCCCAGCTACCACATGGTGGCTCTATCTGTAATGAGATCTGTTGCCCTCTTCTGGTGGGTCTGAAGACAGCTACAGTGTACTTACATATAACAATAAATAAACGTTTAAAAAAACAAAACAAAACTTTAGGCATACATTTCACAAATTAAGCACAGAGACTTTTAAAGATCATGTACAACATACATATATGTAGGTGCATGTGCATGGCACACAGGTGGAGGTCAGAGTACAGCTTTCAGAGCTGGTTCTTTCCTTCCACCAGGGTATGGCGCTCCAGGCATCAGACCTGCTGAGACAACTTGCTGCCAGGGGACTGCTTTTATATATTTAATGCCTTGCTTTAGAGGGAGCCAAGGTCTGCCGTGGGCTGCCTGTGGGCAGGGGGCAGCAGAATGGATGGAAAGGAAGTAGGGTGTGGAGAAGCAAAAAAGTAGGTGTTATAAATATTTCTAGGAGGTCACAGGAGTTCATGAGAGAGTCCTGGTCAGCAGACGGAATGAGAGGCCCTAGGACCCTCTCCTATTCCTACATAATTAAAGTAGACCTTCACTTACGGAAGTATGGTGAGACTCACGTGGGATGGGTACTCACTGCACTCTCGGCCTCTTCCACATACTGCTGAGACTCTGCTGTTCATTGAAGATATTCAGTTAATACATTCAGATGTGTTCAACACTTGCCAGATGCCAAGGGCAGAGAGGAGTAAGACAGTGTCTGCTCTCCCAAGTTTCAGGACTAGAAAGAGTTGAAAGTACTAGAAGAATTGGACCAAAACTTTAGTGTGAAGACCTAACTAACCTCTTGTAGTCTCCCTTTCCCTTCAGTCAATTTAGAATCTTAGTCAAGAGAGCTCAGACAAGCATCAACTTCCTGTGTGGCCCCTGCTTTGCTGTGTTCACAGGCTACCCTGCTGGCCCCTAGTCTAGGACTCTGGCTCTCAGGCTCTTCCTGTCCAGCATAAAATTTACCTCGGTTCAGCAATGCTTGAATAGGTACAACTGTTTTAAGTCCTTTTTTCTAGTCAGTTGTTGTATTAATTATTAACGCTACTTATGTCAATCCACCATAGGCGGTGGGCGTTCCTCACCACCCTCCCAGTGTACCAGATTTCCAAAAGAAACACACACACACACACACACACACACACACACACACTCACACACACACACACACACACACCCTTATATTTAATATACCTTAAACAGCACAGTTGCTCGGCCACTCTCAAACTTCCACATTGCTAATGCTTCCCCTCCAATACTCCTAAAATCTATATTCCATCTTTGCTATTCTAGACCCAAAGTAGGGGGTGGGGGGAGGGCAGCTCTTGAGACCACTCTACCCTAGCTCTTTCATGGTTGTATGCTCTCATTTCTCCAGCTCTTGGGACTGATCCTTCTGCTTCCTAGGCATGGAACTTCTAAGACCTTCTTCTCTTGGTTCCCTTGTCCTGGAAATCTAAAGTCCAGCCTCTGTCTCCCTGCCCACCCATTGGCCACCAGCAACTTTATTTACCAATTAGAGCCAACTAGGGGCAGGGCCTGGCAGCGTCTCACATGCAGACGTGTGAATCCTGTGTAGTTTGGGAGCCACCTGAACATAATATAAACAGTAAACCAAACCCTCAGCAGTCAGTGTCCACAGCTTTCATGTTAGAGACACGATCCACAGCCTTCATAGTAGAGACATTGTCCACATCTTTTACTTTAGGGAAACTGAAAGGATTTAACTCCTACCTTTCCTTCTTAACAGAAGAAAGCCAACTTTGCATATGTGTATGCTGTCCGTGTGTAAATGTGTGTATGCATGTGTGTTCACGTGCATGTGAGTGTGTGCTTGAAGTTGAACCCTTACATCTCACTTGCTTGGCAAGTACTCTACCACTGACCTACTCTTCAAACTTCCTATTTTAAGGTTCATACTACATCTTAAATTATCATCCTGAAGAGTGATTTTGGTTCTCTGATCCAAAAAAGTTCTACAGGATTGCTTAATAAGATCATCAACAAGTTGGTTTTTTAAACATCCTATTGTAATTTACTTCATCAAAAGTGGTAACCACTTCTGCCTATAACATTGTATCCAAGCACATTGAGTGAATCTACTTGTTACAAGTACTTTGTTTCTGGTAATTTAGTATTCCAAGTTTTGACAATGTTACCATTTTGTGGACCCAGTCCCTGTATCCAGCTCGAAGTTGTTGGCCCCGTCTTAAAGCTTGCTCTGTTAGCAACTTGCGGGAGGACTGGCTGCCTTTGTATTTGGACCTCATTGCAGTCGTTTTGTTTGAGTGTCATCCTCCTTTCCTGCATTTCTAATTGCCTGTGCTATAGAAAATGTTCATTCCTCTGCTTTGAAATCTGAATTTTAGAACCACAGATTGGATGTTCATCTTTCTTATACAGTGGCTAGGCTCCAAAGTCAACACTTTGTCCAAACCCTTTGGGAAGGCTTCACTTTGAAGAGGAACAGATCCCTCCAACAGAGTATCTCCTGGTGTAGCCTGGTTTTTCTGTCTAGTGCCATATTGTATCATTGGCATAGGCTCAGGAACCATAGTTTTATTTTATTTTTAATTACTTTATGTGTATGGTTAGTTTCCTGACATGCATGTGCACCACTTGGATCCCTGCTGTCTACAGGGGCCAGAATTAGGGTATCAGATATCCTGGAACTAGAATTACAGATGGTTGTGAGCTTCCGTATAGGCTCTAGGAACCTAATCAGGGTCCTCTGGCAGAGCAGCCAGTGTTTTTAATGCCTAGCTATATATCATAATATCACACGTGTAAGTGGACTGATAGAGCCTGGGCAGGGTGCTGTCTATCTTGGTCCCTATAAAAGCATTTGAAAAGAAGGGTCATAGTTAAGATACATTTAGGAATGAGGCTAGAGAAATGCTCAGCAGTTAAGAACATTACTACTCTGCAGAGGACTTGAATTCAGCTCCTAGAAGTGCCTGTAACTGCAACTCCAGGAGAGCAGACACTTATGTCCTTCACAGGGCTTCCCATACATGCATGCACTTGTATGAATGCTTGCTTGAATACACATATACAGAGACACACACACATGCACACATAATCTAAAACAAAATAAATCTTTTCCTAATTCAGGGCTATAAACCTGTTACTGAGTAAATAAAGAAGCCATAGCTCCCAGAGCTCACCTGTAACATCTCTAGATGGGATTAGATCCCTAGAAAGATGCTAGATATGGGACCTTTGCTTTTTACTTAGCATTTATGTTGCTGTACATGCTACTACATGTGTATCATGTAGTGCCACAAACCCCTACAATGTTCTCTCTGTTTACAGCCTGGGTACCAGGATTGAACTAAGTCATCAGGCTTGACAGCAGGCACCTTAAACTGCTGAGCCATTTTGCTAGCTCAGACCTTTATTATTTATTTTTATTTTTGTTTGTTTATTTACTTTTTGTATGATTGCTTGCTCCTTTTTTCTTTTTATTGAAAATATTTCTTTCACATGATATATCCTGATTATATGTTCCCCTCCATCTACTCTTCCAGTTCCTCCCCTGCCTGCCTCATCCCGATCCACTCCCTTTTTCTCATTGGGAAACAAGCAGGCTTCTAAGACATAATAAGATATAACAAAGTAAAATGAAAAGAGGGGGAAAATATTACACTAGAGTTTTACAAGACAGAAGGAAAATAGCCCAAGAGAAGCCACAAGAACCAGAGACACACTCATGCACATGCTCAGGAATCCCATAAAAACACTAAACTAGAAACCCTAATACACTGAGGTCTGGGTACAGATCTGTGCAAGCCCTCTGCATGGTGCCTCAGTCTCTGTAAATTCATATGAGCTTTCATCATGTTGATTTAGAGGGCCTTATTTCTATGGTTCTCCATCCCCTCTGGCTCCTATGCTCTTTCTGCCTCCTCCTTTAAGGGTTCCCTGAGCCCCGAGGGGAGGGATTTGATAGGGAGACCTCATTTAGGAATAAATGTTCCAAGACCTCTCTTCTCTGTGTAGTGTCTGGCTGTGGGTGTCTGTGTTCCCATCTTCTGCAGGAGGGAGCTTTTCTGATGATGGCTGAGCAAGGCACTGACCTATGAGTATAGCAGAATGTCATAAGTTACTTTGTCACTATGGTTTTCTGAGTTTTGTTTTTTCTTTTCTTTTTTCTTATTATTTAGTATTACCATAGGCCCCTGGGCTATCTAGTTTCTGGTTCTTGGTCTCCCTACCAGTGTCAAGTATGGGTCCAGTCTAACGGGATCAGATATTGGTTGGTAACTATCACAAGCTTCATGCCACTGTTGCCCTAGCGTATCGTATCAGAGGGTCTGTGGATTAATTGGTATTTGCATTTCTTTTTTTTGTACCACACAGAATACCTTCCTGTACCAAAGACACTAGAAAGAATGGGTGAAGGCACCATGTAGGCACCAGCTCGACTTCATGTTCTATGAGTGATGTATGTGTTGTATTCAGCAGTGGGGCCCTGTCAGTTTTGGGAGAGCAACCTATATAGTCTTTGTCGAGATTCAGGCCGTAAAGCGTGGTGGAAACAAATTCCTCAAAACCCAGTGGAAAGATTCTAGTACTTTTATTTATTATTTATTTATTTATTTATTTATTTTCAGTTTTTCGGGACAGGGTTTCTCTGTATATCTCTGGCTGTCCTGGAACTCACTCTGTAGACCAGGCTGGCCTCGAACTCAGAAATCCACCTGCCTCTGCCTCCCAAGTGCTGGGATTAAAGGCATGTGCCACCACCGCCTGGTGTACTTTTATTTATTCATAAACAGCAAGAAGTAAATAAGTGGTAAAACGGGCTGGCATTCATTCATTCACTCACACACTTTCCCACAAACTTTTCCCTAGCTCCTAGGCAGAGACAAGGCTCGACTTGCCATTCCCTGCTCCAGATCCTCTGGAGCTGAGCTTCGTCGTGCAGGCTTACGCTGTCAAAGCAGCAGGCGTTCACGTCTGCGTGGGGTCCACGTCTGCGTGGGGTCCACACAGATTATTTCTCCACATAAAGCATCTCCACGGGACTCTTGGAATATGAGCAATTTTTGCCATGCCAGACCGGTGTTCTTAAGCTAAAATCAGCCAATTACAACTAGGGCGTTCCACGTATTATTTCATATCACTTGCACACACGCATGAGCTCTCTATAGTCTGCTTGTCTAGTTATCTAGGGTTGAAGGCAGATCCATGGCGTTGCCCGGCTGTGGGCCCAGGGCAGTGGGTGTGTGTTCTTTATCACTCTTGTCCATTCTCTAAGGTTTGGTTTTCATTACTAGCTGTAGCCGCAGGAAGCCCAGCTGTGGCATCCCCTGGGGGCTGGCAATTTCCACAGCTTTGAGAAAAATGCCCTCTGAGGCTATATGTTCTTTACAGTCTTGGTAACAGCCTGGATTGTTTGGGAATCCCTTTTGACCCCTTTGGCCAACAGCTTCATTTGGTAACAAGAGATGGCAAGTTGGGACTCTGTTTTTCCCGTTATTTGGCAGTTTCATTTAGATCAGTTTCGTTTGTTTGTTTGAGTGTGTGTGTGTGTGTGTGTGTGTGTGTGTGTATGTGTGTGTGTGTGTGTTGTGAAGCTTCTACTGGCCTGGCAGTGGTGGCACATGACTTTAGTCCCAGCTCTTGGGAGGCAAAGGCAGGCAGATTTTCTGAATTTAAGGCCAGCCTGATCTACAGTTAGTTCCAGGACAGCCAGGGCTAGGCTACACAGAGAAACTCTGTCTCAAAAGAACCAAAAGGGGGTTGGGGGGATCTTCTACTGTATTGGTTTCCATAGTACCACTCAAATTGCACTGAATTTTAGATGTTTCTCTGTGTATTCCCTCCCTCAGCCCCCTCTTTCTTCATCCTCCCCACCTGAGCCTCTCATTCCAGCTCCCACCATCCATCCATAACTATTCTATTTCCCTTTCCTAATGAGATCTATCTATACCTCAGACTAACCTCTGTGGTTCTGTGCTAGCTTGGTTATCATTGACTTAGCAGTAATACTCTCATGTAAGTCAATACATACCATATTTGTCTCTGTGGGTCTGGAATACCTTACTCAAGATGACTTGTTTTTTCTATTTTCATCCCCTTACCCGAGCATTTCATGATGCTATTTTTTTTTAATGTACTACATTTTCTTTATTGATTCTTTTGTTGAGGGACATCTTGATTGTTTCCAGTTTCTGGATATTAGCAATGTACCTGACTGAGCAAGTGCCTCTGTAGTAGGAGGAAAGGTCCTTTGGGCATATTGCTGAAACAAGGTAGATCTATTCCCATCTTCCTGAAGGACCACAGCACTTATTTCCATAGTGACTGTACAAATTTGCACTCGTACCAGCCATGTATAAGTGTTCCCCCTACTCCACATCATCACCAGTATGAACTGTCACTTGTTTGATTGATCTTAGCCATTCTGACAGTAAAAGATAAAATCTAAAAGTAGTTTTGATTCACATTTTTCTTATGGCTAAGGATGTTGATTGAACATTTTTTTTTTAAAGATTTATTTTATTTATTTTATGTGTTTGAGTACACTGTAGCTGTACAGATGGCCGTGAGCCATCACGTGTGTGGCTGCTGGGAATTGGACTCAGGACCTCTGCCGGCCTGCTCACTCTGGCCCCACTCGCTCTGGCATAATTCACTGTACCTGTCTTCAGACACACCAGAAGAGGGTGTCAGATCTCATTCCAGGTGGTTGTAAGCCACCATGTGGTTGCTGGGATCTGAACTCAGGACCTTCAGAAGAGCAGTCAGTGCTCTTACCCGCTGAGCCATCTCGCCAGCCTGATTAAACATTTTTAAAAATGTTTTTCAGCCATTTATGTTTCCTCTATTGAGAATTCTTGTTTAGATCTGTATTCCTTTTTTAAAATTTATTTATTATTTATTTATTTATTTTGGGTTTTTTCGAGACAGGGTTTCTCTGTGTAGCTCTGGCTGTCCTGGAACTCACTCTGTAGACCAGGCTGGCCTCAAACTCAGAAATCTGCCTGCCTCTGCCTCCCAAGTGCTGGGATTAAAGGCATGTACCACCATTGCCCTGCCTGTATTCCATTTTTTAATTGGGTTATTTGTTTTCTTGATTTGTTTTTTAGTTCTTTGTGTATTTTGGACGTTTGCCTTCTATTGGATGTATAGTTGATAAAAATCTTTTCCCATTTTGGATGCTGCCTTTCTGTCAGAATGGTGATATCCTTTCCCATATAGAAGCGTCTCAGTTTCATGAGGTCCCACTTATTCATTGTTGACTTTAGTGTTTGTGCTTTCTGTTCATAAAGTGTTCCTGTTCAGAAAGTCTTCTTTAATACCAGTGCATACAAGGCTATTGTCCACTTTCTCTTCTATCAGGTTCAGTCTACCTAGTTTTATGTTGAGATCTTTGGTGGACTTGGAGTTTTATGCAGAGTGATAAGTATAGATCTGTTGGATTTTTGTACATGCAGCTGCCAGTTTGACCAGCATTATTTGTTGAAGATGCTATCTTTTTTTCCAGTTTGTATTTCTGGACTCTATCAGAAATCAGGTATCCAAGGATTAATGTCTGGTTCTTTCTTCAATTTGATTCCATTGTGCCAGTGCCATGCAGTTTTCATCACTTACAGCTCCGTAGTACAACTTGAAGTTGGGCATACTGATGCCTTCCAGTTCTTTTCAATCAGTATTTCTTACCTATTCTGGGTATGTGTGTGTGTGTTTCCATATGAAGCTGAAAATTGGCCTTTCGAGATCTGTGAAGAATTGTGTTGGAATTTTGATAGGGATTGCATTGAATGTGTAGATTGCTTTTGATAGGATGGCCATTTTTACGATATTAATCCTATCAACAAATGAGTATGGGAGATCTTCCTTCTTTTGATATCTTCATTTTCTTTCTTCAAAGACGTGAAGATTTCTTATACACATCTTTCACTCGCATGGTTAGAGTTACCCCAAGATATTTCATATTATTTGCAGCTATTGTGAAAGGTATTGCTTTCCTGATTTCTTTCTCAGTCTAGTTGCCATTTTTGCAGCTCTGTATTTGGAGGCGTAGTAATTTTAGTCGATCTTGTATCCAGCCGCATTGCTGAAAATTTTTTTAAATCCCACTAGGGGATCCCCAGTGGGATTTTTAAGGTCACTTATATATACTACCATATCATCTGCTAATAAAGATATTCTTCCTTTCTGATATATTTCCCTTTGAACTTCTTAGTTTGTCTTAGTGCTGTAGCTAAAACTTTTAAATACTATATTAAATAGATTTGGAGAAAGTAGACAGCCATGTCTTGTTCCTGATTTTAGTGGAATTTCTTTGAGTTTCTCTCCACTTCAGTTAATGCTGGCTATGGGCGTGCAGTAAACTGCCTTTATTATATTGAAGTACATCCCTATGTCCCTAATCTCTCCAGGATTTTTATCATGAATGGGCTTTTGTTAAAGGCCTTTTCTTGTATCTATGATATGATCTTTTGTCTTTCTGATTTGCTTATATGGAATTTCCAATTTGTTTTATATTGGCTAAAACCATCTGGCCCTGGTCTTTTTTGGTTAGGAAAATTGTTTTGTTTTGATTTTTCCAGACAGAGTTTCTCTGTATAGCTCTGGCTGTCCTGGAACTCACTCTGTAGACCAGGCTGGCCTCGAACACAGAAATCTTCCTGCCTCCGCCCCCCAAGTGCTGGGATTAAAGGCGTGCGCCACCACAGCCGTTTGTTTTTTGAAACAGTTTCTGGGGAACAGCCCAGGCTGACCTGGATCTTGCTTTGAAGACCAGACTGGTCTTGAAGTCAGAGGCCTACCTTTGCCTCCCAAGTGCTGGGATTAAAGATATCCACAACCAGCAGTTGGGAGACTTTTAATGACTGCTTCTATTTCACTAGGGTTATTTGTTTATTTAAATTGATTTTCTGATCTTGATTTAACTTTGTTAAATGATATATATCAACAAAATAATTTGTCGGGCGGTGGTGGCGCACGCCTTTAATCCCAGCACTTGGGAGGCAGAGGCAGGCGGATTTCTGAGTTCAAGGCCAGCCTGGTCTACAGAGTTCCAGGATAGCCAGGGCCACACAGAGAAACCCTGTCTCAAAAAGCCAAAAAAAAAAACAAAAACAAAATAATTCATTTGTGTTAATTAGATACTGGAATTAGATATTGAATGCATGTTTTTAAAGTATATCCTTCTGATTTTCTAGATTTTCTCAGTGTCTGTTGTTATACCTCCCTTTTTATTTCTGATTTTGTTAATTTAGATAGTCCTGACTGTTACTGTGTTTTTATGCTGGCATGTGGGTTTGGGAAGATTGTAATTCTAGGTGCTGATATCCAGTCTTGTATTGGAGGCTGGGGAGGGGATGGAGTGTACCTTGGTTTCTGGTTCCTCTCTGGTTCCTAAGAGAATATAGTGGCTGTGTGTTGCCTGGTAGGAAATTCTTCTAGGGTCCAGATAGGTGTGGCCACCGGGTGTTCCATCTAAAATGTTTCTGGGTATTGGGAGCTGACAATTAGGAATGGGGAGGGGTGGGGGGGCATGTACAGGAAGAAGGAAACCAGCAGGCTCCATCAGTGTCTGCTTAGTCACCTGGGAATGGGGCAGAGTGAGGAGAGGCTACAGCAGGAGCTCTACTACAACTAAGAATGAGCCTGGGGTGCGGGGCTTGGAAGAATGGAGGAGGAGGGGGTGACGATTTGCAATTAGCCTACTTGTTTCCCTGGTCAGAATGGCTTGTTGATTCCCAGGGAGGACCTACTGGAGTGGGGGCTGGAATAAAACAATGGAGTGGAAGAGGGCGGTCAGGAGGGGAAGGTCTGTAGGACCCACTAGCTATGGGGGCAGGGGCTGCAGCAGTGTCTCCTGGGGCCTGAGGGTTCCAGAGAGTGTTTACACCTTTGAAACAGTCGTGGCTGGCCTGGAGCTCAGTACTAGATCATGCTGGTCTACACTCTTAGAATTAAAGCTGCCTGCCTTTGTCTCCCAAATGCTTAGAACTGTAACCCCTCCCAAGGGACCTTTACTATTTAAATGAAATTTTCTAAATGGGGGTAGGGGAGATTCTAGTTTAGAACCGTTGTATTAGCTGCCTGGATGCCACAGTTTCTATTTTTAAATGTACAGAGGGAATGAAGAGAACTGTTGAATTATCTCTGCACCGTGACTTAGTGGGTTAAAGCAGCAGCTGTGAGTTCGCACCCAGTTCTTTAGAGTACAAGCCCGGGTAAGTGCTCCTGGTCCTGTATGTCAGCCAGACGGTGCAAGACTTACGTCAGCGGTGGCATTCTTATCTGAGGCGCACTCAGTTCCCGGCAGCTGTAGATCCCATAGGACATCTGTTTCTCTCTTTGGCATTCCATTTTAATATTATTCTTTTACATCTGATATTTTGCCATGGTTTTGTGGAGATTTTTTTAGTATTATTTTGTTTTTGTTTTAGTTTAGTTTCTTTGAGATAGTTTTCCTATATAACTTAGGCTGGCCTTGAACTAGCAATACCTGTGCTTGGGCCTTGGAAGTAAGCAGTCACCACACGTGGTAAGAAACTTTTCAACTATTTTTTTGTTTGTTTGGTTTTTGGGTTTTGGTTTGTTTTTTGTTTGTTTTTTTTGTTTTGTTTTGTTTTCGCTTTTCGAGACAGGGTTTCTCTGTGTAGCCCTGGATGCCCTGGAACTCACTCTGTAGACCAGGCTGGCCTCGAACTCAGAAATCCGCCTGCCTCTGCCTCCCAAGTGCTGGGATTAAAGGGGTGTGCCAGCACCACCCAGCCTCAGCTATTTTTTTAGAGCAAAATTAAAGTCTTAAGCAAAGCATAGTGTTACACCTGCCCTCTGGAGGCAGAGGCAGGTGGATTTGAGTTCCAGACCTGCCAAAGCCTTTTTTTTTTTTAAGTCATAGCAAGATTGAGAAGAAAATCTAGGCATTTACCATATATTCCCTGTCTCTGTCTCACACATGTGTGGCCTCTTCCACTATGAACACCCCACTAATGTACCTGTTACAGCTGATAAACTGAAACTCAGACAGACAGATCTTCGTCTCTGCAAGTCTGTAGCACACACAGGTTTGCACTCAGTGTTGTCCATCCTACGAGTGTAGAAAATGCTGTGTCTCTTACTGTACTATCACAAGGTACTTTAAACTACCCTAAAAACCTCAATTCGTCACCTGGTCACCTCGCCTTTTTTTTCTCCATATTCTGACTTTTTAAGAATGCCACATAATTAGAATCATTCATAAGTGGCATTTTCCAGTCAGCAGTCCTCTCTGCTCTAAACTGTGCTCTGTTGAACCACAGCTCATTTGTTCACCACCTGCAGGCTGCCCGGGCTGCTTTCAGGCTTGTGCTGTTGTGCGGAATCAAGCTTCTTTAGCTATCCATGTGTCTAGATTATGTGGAGAGATGTCCTCAGCCCCCGTGAGTAAATACCAAGAGGCATGAAGGACCGTACAATGAAGTGCATTTAGTTTATGAGAACTTTACTGTCTTCAAAACAGCTATCCCATTCTACTTTCCCCAGCGTACATTGTTGCCTCTGTGAGAGGAGGTCTGCCACAGCTTATATCCATCTAGTACCTTCCCTAGTCAACCACTAGGCAGGGTTGGGCAATAGAAAATCCTATTTAGTAACTTTACTATTATGCTAAACAGACCCCTCCCTCTGAGCCTAGAGTCCACCTCCCCCTCAAGTACGTAAAGGCATCTCCTTTGTTCTTGGCTCTTTGTCCCAGCTTCCTCCTTTGTAGGTGGCCAGTGTTACCTGAAATTGTCTGCACTACAGAACCTGAAGAGATTATTTCAAACATCCACCAGCTGAGAGCTACAGTCTCCACATCCTCCGAGCTGCGTACCTTGCCAGTTGTCTGAATGGTATCAGTGTGTAATATGTGCTTCTCTGATAACGTGAAGTTTTTCATCTGTGTTTGTTTATTGTCAGTTTATCTTTCCTGGCAAAGTGTCTTTTAGCTTTTGGCCCAGTTTATATTATTTTCTTGTTGATTTTTAGGGATTCTTTGTTTACTTTGGGTAACAGTACCTCATCAGGTAGGACTTATAAGTGCTTTTCCTAGTCTGTGGACTCATTCTTCTAACAGTGCCATTTGCAGAGCCAATGAGCCTCTTTTAAAAGCTGAAGCTGGCCTTGAACTCCTGATCTTTCTGCCTTTGCTGCACACGTTTGAATTCAGGCATGTACCAGACTAATTTTTATTTTAAGGAAGTCCCACTTATAAGTTCTTTCTGCTGGGGTTTAATTAAGTCTTTGGTATCTTACCTAAAATACCCCAGGTCATGGAGATTTTCTGCTTTTATTTTTTAGCTTTATAGGTGTTTTTTGTTGGGCGGTACATGTTGCATTTGTTTGTGGGATTTGTATGTATTTGTATTTGTACTTGCAGGAATTGCTTCTTTCCTCCCACCATGTGGGCCCCAAGATCAACCGCAGGTCCACAGGTTTGGCAGCAAGTATCTTTAACCCCACTCCTAGCCATCTTGCTGGCCCTTTAGTTTTTATGTACGCTTATTTTGAGATCATTATTTTGACAGGTATAAAGTCTGTATCAAGGTCTTTTTGTTGTACTGATGACTTTCCCCCCACTTTGTGACTATCTAGTTGTTCCATTTAAATAGGGTCGGGCCTCTTCTCTGTTGTGGTCCCTTTGCTCCTTTGTCAAAGACCATTTGAGTGCATGTGTGGCTTTGAGTGTTTCTTGGTTCTCTGCTGTGCGCTTGTGTGTACCAGTCAGGAAGTCAGTACTGTGGTAAGAGATGCCCGTTGGGTACTCTTTCAGTGCCATGATGGTTCTTCTGGGTCTTTTACCTCTCTATATAAACGTTGATTCAGTTTGCCATAGCCACTAAATAACTTGGTACGTTTTCCTTCTTTTGTTTTTGATTTGTGGTTTTGAAACCAAGTCTCACTTTGTAGCTCTGACTGGCCTGGCTGGAACTTACAGAGATCTGCTTGCCTCTGCCTCCAGAGTGTTTTAAGGGCTCACTGAGAAAGCAGGCCTTATTCAGGAAAACCTTCCTTTTGATTGACTTAGATGTAGCTCTAATTATGTATGGAAAATTTTCTACCCTGTAATATAATATATAGGAGACAGGATCCTTTTTATTTAGCACCTTGTTCACAAAAGGACAGATACAAGACATGCACATAGGAAACAGTCTTGGAAGACATCTTGGAATTCTTCCTACCACAAAAAGAACATCACTGAGCACTTGCTGAAATGTGGCACATTTGACTAACCCCGCCTTTGAGTTAAATGGTATAGTACAAGATCTTTGCATGCTAGGCCAGTGCTCTTCCATTGAGCTTTCGCCTCAAATGTTTACATTTTAAAGAAACTAAAACTCAGGAACATGACGCCATTTGTGTACCTGGTGTTTGGTTTGTTTAGATCCTGTTAGTCTCCAAATTCTGCCAGTTATTTTGATGTTTTTCTGTGTAGCTCTGGCTGTCACTCTGTAGACCTCAACTTGGAGACTCACCAGCTTCTGCCTCCCCAGTGCTGGAATTAAAGGCGTGTATTACCACTGACCTTCAAATTCAGCATTATTGTGTCAAATATATATCTTATTGATAGGTTATTTCTGTGCCAGTAAAATGAGTCAGTTCGAAACAACCAAATTAGATTATATGCTATAGGTTATTTCTGCCTTTGGTGAAGTGAACCAATTTAAACCAGATTAGATTATATTAAAGGCAAGTTTTTTGGAAGCTGCTCACAGGCAGGCAAGTTCACTGGCCCCAAGGACCAAGGCCAAGGGGAAAGATGGGGTGGTGGGAGAAAGAGAAAGGGGCCAGAGATCAGAGGAGAGAGAGACCAAAATGTCTGGATTCTATAGGGAGGAGCCTCTGGGGGAGTGCAGCCCAGGGACTGGGCTGGAAAGTTCAGGCTTGGGGGCAGGGTATGCAAAGTAGGGAATGAGGCATACCGGAAGAACGTGGAGGCCAGGTCTGCTTTGGTATGTAAAGTATGCATACTGTGAGTCAGAAACCAAACAATGTATAGGCAGGTTTTATTAGGAGGCTGTTTTGGAGGGGTTTGGGGGGGGGGGAGGTACTTATGCAGAGGAAGAAAGGTAGGGAGGGGAAGAATAGAGTGAGGGAGGGAAATTCTGCCCAAAAGGTCTGGATTATTTCGGGAAGAGCCTCTAGGGAAAGGATTGAAAAATTGCGGGTTGGGGGTGGGGTGTGCCAGGTAAGGACTGAGGGATGCTGGAAGAACCTAGAGGCCACGTCTGCTTTGATATGTAAAATGTTCTTCACCTCAATCCTGAAGAGTTTAGCCGGCCTGCCCTCAGTCAGCTGAGACCTGGGATTCTTAATGTGAATCACCACACCCTGGTTTAAATTGCAACATGTAAGAAAAGCTGTCAATGTTTTGTATGCTTACTCAAGATCAACCATGTAGCATAGTAAGATCAACCATGTAGCATAGCTGGGTAAGATGGTGTTGGGCCTTTAAATTAAAGGGACAGTTCCACATCTTCCCCACAGTTGATGTTCTTCCTGAAAGGTCTGAGATTCAAGTTCATTGTACTACACCATTATCCAGTATAATTATGTGGTAAATACCAGTTTGTTTGCTATTTATAATGAATAAAGTCCTCTATAACCGGAATTCAGTATGTGACTTTGGATGTTGACCAAAAACTATGATTAATTTTATAAAGGTACTTTATGTTAAGCTCTAAGTGGCTTTGAAGCAAGGGGGAAAGTAACTATTGTACTGTGTTTAGACAGCATTGTTACAAACCATATTACAAGGCCCGTGGTATAGCCAAATGAGGTAGAAAGTTTTCATATACATATTCTTCCAAATAACTCAGTATTTAGCAATGAGATAGATTTTGCAGGAGGGAAAGATCGAGAAATGTACAAATTATTTGTGGGGGGGCATGCAGATAGGTTAGCATGCAAATAGGTAAAGACAGACTCATGCAAACACACTGCTAAGTTCAGGTAAGTGTTGATGAGCAAGGCGGGAAAGCAAGCTTTCCTTGCTCAAACCAGCAGCTCTGTGGGGTGAACAAGGGGCATGTTGTTCCTTAGGTTTCAGTCACAAAGCTGACCCTTAAGGCAAAGCCCATAGCTTTGAAAGCGTGAATTGTTGGTTTGTGTGGGGTTTGGTTGATTGGTTGGTTTTTCCCTGTTCTTTCATTTGGTTTTAAGCTTCTCAGGTTTCCATTGGTGTTTTGTTGAGAAAAACCAGGTTGAAAACTTTGGGCAGTGGTGGCACACCCCTCTAATCCCTGCACTGCAGGGGCAGAGGCAGGTAGAGCCCTTTGAAATGGAAACTAGCCTGGTCTACACAGTTCCTGGACAGCCAGGAATACACAGAGAATCCTTGTCTGGAAAAGCCCAAAAAGAAAAGAAAAAGAAATAAAGAAAAGGAAGTCATGTGATTCTGGTTCTCCAGCATGAGAGAATTAGTCTCCTCCAAAGAGGATGGAGATCTTATTTTGTTAGTACTTGATGCTTAAAGAAATATGCAACATGGGATTTTTACATAAGAATAAAAGTATTCATAGATGTTTAGCATGTGACTTTTACCTCCAAAGTTAAATGTAATATTAACCTCTGAATAATAAGTAACATGGATTAAAAATTAAGTTATCCTCTTCAGGGAGGCTGGTTCATAGATGGAACTCTTCCGTGACTAGAGAATGTTGAAAATATACTACTTAGGTCCTAATCAATTTTCTGTTTTCTTTGTGGCTCTAGCCGAAAAAGAAGAACATGTCTGCCTACCAGGTATTCTGTAAGGAGTACCGGGTAACCATTGTGGCCGACCATCCAGGTATAGGTAAGAACCTTCCTGAGCTTCGGGTTTTGTTGGGTTTTTGGTTATTTTGTTTTGTTTTTACTTTCTAGTCTCTGAAGCAGTGCATTTGATTAATTCAATCACTAGGCAGCTTCCTCCTAGGCCCTAGAATACAAATTGAAGCCAGCTGCAGTGGCCCATAATTCCAGGAAGGCTGAAGCAGTAGCCATAGCCTGGGTTACAGTATGTGCCCCTGTCTCAAACAAAAGATAAATGTATTTCCTCAGTTCTGCAAATCCTTTAATTTACCCTGCATATTAAAGGTGTGTGTGTGTGTACTAGACACTGAAGATATCAAATACCTTAATCAATTGCCCTCCACCTCACTTTTATTTATTATTAGTATTTTGTTGGTTTTTGCTTTCTATGTAGCTTTGGCCATTCTAGAACTAACTCCCTATGTAGATAAGGCTGTTCTTGAACTCAGAGCCACCTGCCTGGTATCAAAGATACACCACTATGCCCACCTCTACCTTATTTTCTATTGAATTTTATGTGTTATTTTGTGTATGTGCATGTTCACATGCTTGTCAATGGAGATCAGAGGATAACTTGTAGAAATCAGTTCTCCAAACTATGTGTGAGATCGAGCTTAGTAGTGAGTGTCTTGACTCTCAGAGCCATTCTCACCTGCCTCTCCTTTTTGAGGCCGGGTTTCTCATTTAGCCTAGGACTCATCTATTCTGCTAGGCTAGAGGGCTACTGAACTCCAAGGTTCCTTGTATTTCTGCAGTGCTAAGCTTCTACATGTGCATTGCCACAACTGGCTTTTAAACGCTTGTAAAATTATGCATTTACAGTTTTGGGGCATCTGAATTCAGGTTGTCAGGGTTATATGACAAGAACTATACCCATAGAGCCATCTTCCTAGTTTGTATTTCTTAACCAATAAAAGAGGAAAGTATAAGATCTAAGAGCCAGGCCCGTGTCTGTACCCTCTGGGGTGGGGAGACTAAACTGAAAGGATCACAGGGTTCAGACCAACCTGGACTATATAGCAAGATCTTCTCTCAAAAGAAACAAATAAAAGAGCACATGTATCATTGCACCTAAATATGCAAAATATGCGTTTTATTTCCAAGAGCATAGACTTTTCCTTGAATTCCCATGCATATGTACTGTAGTGTTCTTGTCTGTGCTAGCACTTAGTTGAGCAAATACCAACCTGACCTTACACAGTTCAATTTATTCATAGTCTCCTCTTACGTAGAAAATGGCTTTCCACTCTACAAAGGCACTGTGAAAAATTAGACATTGCCAGGCATGGTATGAAATGCCTTTAATTTGCACTTAGGAGGCAGAGGCAGATGGATCTCTTGAGTTTGAGACCAGTGAGGGCTATACAAAGAAACCCTGTCTCAGTAGGAATAAAAAGAAGAAATCTGTGCCACCAATCCTTTTCTAGTGTCTGCTTCCCCAGACCTTCTGTTTTCTTACAGTTCTGTGTTTCTGTTTTTTTGTTTTGTTTTGTTTTTAACTCTTTTATATTAGATTTTGGGGAACTTAGTAAAAAATTGGCTGAAGTATGGAAGCAGTTGCCAGAAAAGGACAAGCTGGTAAGTATATTTTATTATGTAGTTTTCATTGTGCTTTGCCAGCCAGCCACATAACCCTGAGACAGTGAGAAAGAAGCAGTAGCAGAGGACGTGCCCACTGCTGTTGTCAGGCTGCTCTCGCTGTATAAGGAGACAGACATTTTATACTTGTGTCTATGTTTTTTCCCCAAGCCAGATATAAATAAAATAAAAGGACCGACCCCATTTGATTAAAATATTTCTAAAAGAAAATCTAACGTTACAGTCCCCTACTGCAAGTGCCAGTCAGTCATAGTTTTAGGGACTGAAGACCATTACCTTCTAGATAAGAAAAGCATCAGATGCCTTTAGCCAGACTCTGGGTCTCCATTCTCATAAACCATTTGCAATATATTCTATGAAAAACTAATAAGACTTCTGGGTATGGGCAGTTCATGCTTGTAATTCCAGTACTTAGTAGATTGAGACATAAAGGTTGAAGATAGGCCAGTTTGGGAGATAGATATAGATATATATATCAATCAAGCCTATCTTAAAAAACAAGAAGAAAAGTAGCGGAGCCAGTGATAGTCAGTGAAGACAGTTACAGTTAGGTCTGATTCAGGTAGTCACATCCCAGTCAGTGTAAGTGGTGGTTATGGTGTTTTAGGGTTTCATTGCTGTGAAGAGACACTATGACCAAGGCAACTCTTATTAAAGGGTAGTCCATTGTCAGAAAGCAAGGCAGCTGGCAGACATGGTGTTGGAGGAGACTCTTCCAGGATGGGTGGAGCTTGATTACTAGAAGACTTCAAAGCCTGCCTACACAGTGACACACTTCTGCCAAAAGGCCACGCCTCCTTCGTAGTGCTACTTCCCACGGGCCAAGCAAATCCAAACCACCACATATGGGAACAAGAATTATCGTTCTTACTTTGAAGAATATCTTTTTTAGATAAAATAACTCTTTCTATCCCAGATGATTCTTGATAGCTTGCTGTTTTTCCATTGCCAGGCAAGTTAGAGGAAGTGGTTAGCCACAGGACATTATTGTAGTAAGCAAGATTTTCTGCTTATAACCTACATTTAACCTTAAAGTATTTTTAACAGTACTGACACTTAACCCTTGGCACTGAAGAGTAGTCCTACAAGAGATGCTTGTAGTCCTGCATTGAGGAGATGAGCGTATCAGCCTTGAAGCCACTTTAGTTACTGTTTGCCCCTCCCCACCTTCTCAGCTCCTTGCTCCCTTTCTATTTCTTCTTTTGCCTTTTTAAATTCTGTGTGGGTGATCTGTTGCAGATCTGGAAGCAAAAGGCTCAGTATCTGCAGCACAAACAGAACAAAGCTGAAGCCACAACTGTGAAGAGAAAAGCATCCAGTGCAGAAGGTTCCATGAAAGTCAGAGGTAGCCAGCGTTTCTCTGTTCTGCTTTGCTAGGAGGCTGGGAGAGCAAACAGCTTATAACAGAAGTCGGCCTTGATACCTAAGTATTACTAAGTATGACAGGCTGCATAAAAGTAGTTCAAATTTAGAAACTGTAAGACTTCGCTGTAAAGATGCAGAAAGTAAGCCAGGGATTGGGCCTTCTGCCTCCATATAATGCAGCAAGCAGGGGAATGGCAAGTTCAAGCTAGCCTGAGCAACATAGCAAACTGTAGTAGACAAGTCTGGACTACACTGAGACCCTGTCTTCAAAAAAAAAATCCAGAAGTGAATGTTACAACCTTTGTGTGTTATGTGCAGTTCCAAACACATGTGCATGTGTTTTTTGTTTTTCTTCAACCCTTTAATGTATACAGCTAGGGGCTGGAGAAATGGCCCCTATGGCACTAGCTGTTCTTGCAACGGACTAGGGTTCAAATCCCAGCCTCTGACTTACAGCAAGCTATAACTCCAGTTCCTGGGGCTACAATGCCCTCTTCTGGCCTCTATGGGCACTGCACACATATTGATAGATTAACTAATGCCTGGTACATACATGGGTTTCAAGAGGGAAAACAGTCATTATTGTGACATTGAAGGCCATGGGCAAATTTTCATCCTCCTCTTCTCAGCGTCTTCTGTGGGAATACTGTCACCCCAAAAGAAGTCCCCACCCACCGCAATGCTTTTGCCAGCCTCACCAGCCAAAGCTCCTGAAACAGAGCCCATTGATGTCGCTGCTCATCTGCAGCTGTTGGGAGAGTCCCTCAGCCTCATTGGACATCGCCTGCAGGAGACAGAGGTAAGCACGGCACGCATCCACAGGGTTCCTGTTTTTTATACTTTATGCAGAGTTATGCCATGGAACCCACGGTGTGGTGAAACATCTCTAAAGGTTTGGGGGTCTGCCTTTCCACTCTCGGAGTTTATAGTTACAGCATCCTGTAGTAACAGTGTTGCTAAAGGAAGTCAGGATACCTGTAGCTGAGTTTTAGTCTTTAAAAGTTCAGTAAAAGTGCTAGAGAGATGGCTCTGCTCTTAAAAGCACTGGCTGCTCTTACCCGAAGACCAGGATTCAAATATCAGCACCCACAAGGAAGCTCACAACCAACTCTGATCTGGTATCTTCTTCAGGCCTACTTAGGCACTATATGCATGTGGGGCACAGACAGACATGCAGGTAAAGCACCCATACATATAAACTTATTTGTTTTTGTTTTTCAAGATAGAGTTTAGAGTTTCTCTTTGTAGCTTTAGCTGTCCTGGAACTCATTCTGTAGACCAGACTGGTATTGAACCCAGGTATCCACCTGCCCCACCTCCTGAGTGCTGGGATTAAAGGCACGTGCCACCACTGCCCGGCATAAAATAATTCTTAAAAAAATTAAGTGAGGGGCTAGAGAGATGGTTCAGTGGTTAAGAGCATTGACACAGAGGTCAATGAGGTCCTGAGTTCAATTTCCTGCTACCAGTCTTGGGGGGTGGGGAGCGGAGCACAATTGGATATCTAATACCAAAGGTTCTGCTCTGAAAACAGACCAGAAATACACAAGCTGAGCAGGTTGTATTTATGTGTTTAAGAGAAAAATACACATATGCATTACAGTGATTAATGGCTTTTAAAAAGGCCATGAATTTGAAAGAGCAGGGGAAAAAACAAAAAGAAAGAGAGAGCAAGGAGGGGAACGTGGGAGGATTTGATGTAATTATATTACAGTCTCAAAAAATGAAAGATGTATGTTTACCTTAAATCCCAGCACTTGGGAGACAGAGGCAGGCAGATTTCTTGAGTTTGAAGCCAGCTTCTACATAATTCTAAGGCATCCAGACTACATAGAGTTTCAAAAAACTAAAAAAGAAAAAGAAAGGGGCTGGAATAAGGGCACAACTGCTCTCCACAGACACAGACTGAATTCCCAACAACACCCATGTGGCGGCTCACAACTGTCCACAACACCAGTTCCAGGGATCCAAACACCCTCTTTAACCAAGCACAAACATGGTACAGACAGTCTTTAGGTGTTGTTTAATTAAAACTAAAGGAAGAAAAGAATGCAGGCAATAAATGGAGCTGCACTTGCATTTAGGATGTACAGTGCTGTGTACCTGACAGAAGTCTGTACTTCTGAGATCTGCCCCTAGTTAACTCAGTAGTATGGCAGTTCAGTTTTCAGCTTGGAGACATTTCAGCAAAGAAATTATTATATGCTACTGAAAGACATTTTTTAGTTAGATAGTCAGTGTAGAAATAGAAAAGCTAATAACTTGTTTTTATGCAAAAGCTAAATTATCATTCAGTAGACAAAATGGCAAAAGCCACAGGTATTATCTATATCTGAGTTCTTTGGTAGTTTCTAAAAAGTCAAAATCAGCAGGTAATTCTTTTTTTTTTTTTTTTTAAGAAATGTTAAAGATTTATTTATTTATTGTTATATTTAAGTACACTGTAGCTGTCCTCAGACATACCAGAAGAGGGCGTCAGATCTCATTACGGATAGTTGTGAGCCACCATGTGGTTGCTGGGATTTGAACTCAGGACCCTCAGTAAAGCAGTCAGTACTCTTACCAGCTGAGCCATCTCACCAGCCCCAGCAGGTAATTCTTATACATACTCAAATACCTGGAAAAGTAAAAGTATTTCCAGACTAAAATAGCCTGTGATCTTTATTTTTATTTGGCAAAAAGTTTTGAGTTCTTAGGAGATTATTCCAAGAACTTATAGAGTAGAAAAATCTAAAGGTCTGTTTGTTGTCTTAGGATGGTTATAGTCTAATTGGAAAGACAATTTTATGTGATTAACTGCTTACACACATATATAAGAGCTGCTTTGAGGGTTTGCATAAATACCACAGGCTCCAGAAACTCAGTTGCATGCCTAAAACCACAGGTGTCACTTACACCTATGCAGGAATAGTGATACCATGATGGTTGACCTGGCACCAGAGATGGCTACTAGAACTAATAAGCAGATACCCTATGCAGCATGGACAGAGATTACACCATGCTATTCCAACAACATGTGTGCAGTTTAGAATTGGAAACTGAGGCTGAGTGGTGAGCACTCCTGTAACCCCAGAAAGTTAAGAGGGGAAGGCAGGAGGGTCACAAGTTTGAAACCAGCAGCAATACATAAGAACAAGCAGTAGCAAACCCTTCCTGCCCCCAAATCCTGAGCAACTGCGACCATGGAAGGGAAACTGAATGTAAGGGGTGGCTACCATAGCCAGAGAAGGGAGAGCTCACACATTCTATTAGCACTTAAAACAGTCCTCATGAAATGGTTCATGTGCCAAAAGTTCACCCTTTTACAACAATGCAGGATTAGTGGCTCTTGATACTCCTCATAGTTTTGGACCATAACTATCTGAAACTTTTCATTACTCTAGAAAGTAACTTCAAGCCCATTAGCAGTCATTTTCTCATTGCATGCACACATGTGTGTATACTGTACCTGTAGTACATAGCCCACACGTGAGTAGTACAAGAAGGCAGTGTCCGTGGAGGCCAAAGGAGGGCGTCCGTTCCCTGGAGCTGGAGTCACAGTTAACTAGGAGCTACCACGTGGATGGATGCTGGGAATCGAGCCAAGATCTACAAGAGCAGCCTGCCTGTGCTCTTAACTCCTGAACCATCTCTCCAGTCCCATGACTTTTATCTAATACACAGCCTAGTGGATGTGTAACTATTAAAATAGTTGAAGTTCCTATATATGTCACTTAACATGTGCACACCACACTTTCAGGAATACTGATTTACATAAGTCATTAATGTACACATTGAATATTTGAGCCTTGTTACCACAAATTCACACAACTGGCAGTACCAAAAATAGAGCACAAACTGTCCTTCCTCTCCTCTCCCCTAGCAGCTCTCCTGTGCTGCTGTTAGTAACTACACCTAAATGTTGGTGGTGCGTAGAGCTATGTAGTTCTACTGGTAGGAGCCCGACTCAAAGAGGTTGCTGTGAGTTTCAAAAAAAGCGACTTCTAGGCCAGCCTGAGCTAAAAAGTGAGAGGAAAAGAAAGCTGTGTGCCAGGTTAGGGAAACCAAAGGGCCTAGCAGAAGGGGGTGTGGTAGATAACTGGAGAGAGAAGTTCCGAACAGGAAGCAGCACATGCCTGTTACCCCAGAGTCTTTTGCAGAGGTCCATTGAGGCTTTAGGCTCCCAGCCCTATTTAAATAGGTCTTAAGAAGAGTCTTCCAAGTTAACTGTTAAGGCGCAAGCATACAGCACATACGTTAGGACGAGAAGGTGAGCATCAAAACCAGGTGTCTTGATGGACATTGAGGTATTTGTGGTTCCTATTTTGGAACTGCAGGGGAGTTTTTGTGTAGGGTGGGTGTATTTAAAGTTCCTATTGGCCTTCTGAGAACATCTATTTTAGATAGTGATTGAAAGAGATTAGCACTGGGAAGAAGGTACAGCAACAATGTAGTGTACAAGTGACAGAGACTCGTGGTTACTGAGGTCTTGCTTGATTACATGGGAGTGAATTCCAGTAGCCTGTGGGTCCAGCCTCTCACAGGTCTCTGCTGTCTTCCCCACACTGCCGTCTGTTGCTGTGTGCTATTAAGAGGACATAAAAGAGTTGAACAGAGAGCAGCTGAGAGTGTGACTCAGTTGTCTGCTTTTCTTGCAGGGCATGGTAGCAGTGTCCGGAAGCTTGTCAGTGCTCCTAGACTCCATTATCTGTGCTCTTGGCCCTTTGGCATGCCTGACCACACAACTACCTGAACTGAATGGCTGTCCTAAACAGGTCTTGGTGAGTATTTTTGTTGTGATGGTGGTGGTAGTTTTCCTTACCTTTTGAGGGCTAGAACCTTTGGGAGCCAGAAAGGGAGCCCTACCTTAATTGATGAGCTGCCAAGCACTACTCATGAGGCACACGGCACTGTTACATACTGTCCACAGAACGTGACACTGCTATCAACTGCATGCTATCATTTCAGTGAAACTAGAAAACATGCCATTTTCCACAACAGTACTTTGGACGGAGCAATCCAGCTCAGCCCTTGAGGAGGAGCAGCTGACAGCAGCATGCTGGTGTATCTTGTCCACTTCTTTCCCATCTCTTCCCTGAACATGCCTACATGCCGTGTCTCAGGGACTGCATTGAGGTATGCCACAGTTGAGCCTTTTCTCCTTATTTACAGTCAAACACGCTGGACAACATTGCATATATCATGCCTGGACTGTGACCTCCAAGAAGCCTGGGACAGAAGACTGTCTACCCCTTCACTAGTTTATGTATATATGACTGTTCCAGATCCTCCACTGACCTCTGGATGTAGGTTTTAAATTTTTATATCTATATATACATATATAATGTACAGTATATACATAGGATTATAACTACTTTGCTTTTAATAATTTTATGAAGTGGCAAAGGTTTAGCTAAAAGGAAACTTTGGCATGAATGTGGGCTTGGAATTATTTTTTTGTGAAAAAAAATCTGCCTTAAAAATCAGTGTAATTTGGGGACTAGGGGCTTATTCTGGGTGCCATGTGTATCTCCTTATAGACTGCGAAAATGTGATTTTTTTTTTTTTTTAAGCTTGGGTTTACCTCCAGACCCATCACTGACCATTTGCCTTACCTGTCTTATAATCAGAAATGTAGTAAAGATCATGGGAGGAGGCCAGCTGACTACAAACTTTTTGACATGGAGTAACCTGAGGGAGGTGGAGCTTAGATGGACTGAGTAAGGGACTCATTCTGGTTCCTACTAAAGAGGGGTCTGTGTCTTGTAACCACGGTACCAGAGTCATCGGTGCCATATGTAGCCTCAGTGTGTGATTCTTGACAGCAGAGAAATAAACACCTTGGAGAAACCAAAGCTGTTGGTGCCACCTGTTGAACCTGCTTATCTGCCTAGCAAGGCTTGGTGTATACAAACCAAAGCTGCCATCTTCCACTAGCAGCATGGTTGCCCAACAAATCCTGAGAGATTCTGCTGTTTAGCTGCTTGGTGGTTCTTGGTTCAGCTCTGGTTCCCCTGGTGGGTACATTGTGCTCTGCATTCCACACAGAGCTGGATCACAAAGAAGTTCTTGGTTCTCAGGAGGGTTATCTATATGTGCGTGTGAGTGTATATTTTAATTATGTGTATTTAACCCTTAGAATTTCTTAGATTTTTAATTTATCCTGTAAATTTCTGTATATATAATTTAATAGCAAGCCTCTACCAGCAGGAGCATGTGGAGCATACAGATTTGTCATTTCTACATGTACGTCTAAAAGCTCCAAATCGTCCATATGTTAAGGTGTTGTGACTCAGAAAGGAACTTCATGGCCCTAAATAATGTTAGGAAAGTGAAATAGAAAGGAATGTCACCGTTCCTAACTGCCCTTATTTCCAAAGAACTAGACTGCTTCCCCATTAGAGAGAAGATAGCTGAGTGCTCCAGGGTTGCTTGGAAACTTGGTGAGAGATTCCCTTCCCTGCCAAAACCAAGCTGAGTTAATAACCATGCTTTCTTTCTCTGGCCTGGATGGAACAGGGCAGCATCACAGTAAACCTTTGGGACCATGTAGCCAGCTGGCATCCTAGGCAACTCCCTCCATAGCCCGACTGTTGTCATGGCTGAGCTTCTCACAGGACCTCTAGAGGTCACATCCCTATGTCAGCTCAGAGACGTTTGAGACTTAATCTAAGAAATAGGGAAAGGAACTGGAATCAAGCAGAGCAGAAATTTAAATGTGAGTTAACATGTCAGAAGCTCATTTGAATCTGCAGAAGTTTCCTGTGAGAAACAGGGTATCAAGAAGAGGCCAGGGAAGGCGGGTATTGTACAGGAAGCAGCCAGGCCTCCATTGCCCTTGCTACAGACAGGAGTGAACTCCTAAGGAGAACTGGCTTTCTCGGGTCTGTTGTCCTCTGAAGCCTAGCCCTGTTGTATTTGTATTAAAGATTTGTACACATTTGTATTATAATCTGTACCTTGGGGTATTTGGTACTATTAGAGGAAAAACTTTGGATTCAGGCTTTCTTGCTGTTTTTATATCATTGTTTTATTTTGTTTTTTAAATAAATCCTAGTGGTTTGATCCAAATCCTATTACAGTTGTATAAAAAAAAAAAACAAAATTTTGTACTTATATTAAAGATCTCATTTTTAATATTTATAGTCCAGTCTTAGCAGTCTTTTCCCTAATTGGGCTAATCATAGTTGCTATAAAATTATAAACTGTCATTCACCCTACTCTACGCTGACATTTCTCTATAGGGGGTGGGGGCTGAAGAGATGCTTCACTGGCTAAGAATATTTCCTGCCCTTGAAAAGGACCCAAGTTAGACCCCAACACTCATCCAACTGAATGTAGCTCCAGTTCCAGAGGATCAGTCACCCTTGGTAGCTTCCTTAGGCACCAGCACACAAGTACATGTACCCACACACAGGTGCACACACACAAGCATAATTGAAATTTAAAAATTTTAAAACCAAAACCTGAAATAAAGGTCAAGTTACCATGTTCCTATCTATCCTGGGCCGTGCAGCCCTTGGGTCTCAGTTTGAACACACCTTATATGTAAAGGCTCTCAAATATCATTTACATATATTATAAAAGGAAAGAATCTGATAGTTGTGGCTCTAATGCATAGCACATGAAACCATGTACAATATGTTATTGGCCTAAATCAAGAAGTTTCCACCAATCTTAGGTTTCTACGCAACCCTATGCCAAAAAACCAGACAGTTCATATCCCCAGGAGCTTTCCAGAATCTCATCTACTTAAAAAGAAGTGATGCCACCTCTTTGTCTTGAGTCTTCAGCTGCATGGCCTGAAGTGAATGTGTGCTAATACCATGAACATTGAAATATAGAAATTTGACCTTTCATGGTTCAGGAAAAGGTTAATGGAAATACAAGATGTTAAAAGTCAAGTAGCAAAAAAAAAGGCTGTATGTTATGTACATACTCCTTTAATCCCAACACCCGGGGATCTGAGTTTGAGACCAGACTAGAGAAATTGTCAGCAAAAAGGGGGGGGGGGGCTGCAGAGCACTGGCTTTTAGTGTGGCAAAGTCCTAGGTATGTGCCCCAGCCCCGCCAAAAATGGGGGAGGAGGAAGTGAGATGGCCCATGGTACATGTTTAATCTCAGATTAAATGTGGTGAGAGAATCGATTCTTCCAAGTTTTGGTCTGACCTCTGTATGCACCATGGTATACACACATAAATAGAGTTAAAAAAAAAATAACTAAGTTTAAAACATAACGCCTTACAAAGATACAGCGAGGAAGAAGCAATCATCACGGAATGCCTATTGAGTGATTTTCATGTCATCCCAATACTCTGAAAGCATCACATTGTGGATATTTACAGCTGAGAGGACGAGGGGAACAGATAAAGAAAAGGCATTTTTCCTGTTTGCCCAGTAAGAGCCAAGGGGGTAGGTAGGTGGCTTACCAGGTAAAGGCATTTGCCACAGTACAGGCAGTTCATTCTGTCTCAAGGGAGCACAAACCCAGGCCCTTGCTTCCTCTGGGCCACAAAAAGTGGCTCTTGGAGCAGAGAGGTATCAAGTAGAAATTTCGAGTCCGACTTGGGCAAGGAGGCTGTCATCCTCAGGGCTTGGTCCCCAGGACTAAAAGACTAAGACACCTATCTGGGTATGCGTAACCTGACCCAGGTCTTTCCTTGGCCAGAGACTCAGTTTCCGGATGTGAAGACTTCTTAAGCTCCGCTGCCGAGCGTGCTGAAGCTTCAGGGGCGTGGCTTGGGGCCCTCCCACCTAGGCCCCGCCCTGGTGTGGCGTCAGCCACGGCCGAGGGGTAGCCCAGTAGGGGGCGGGGCCCCGTGGCTGCACTCCGGAGCCCCCGCCTGCCGGCACCTCCCCGCGGGCTGGCCGGCGGGTCACGTGACGGGTCGGCGGCGCCGGCGGTTGCTGTCACCTGATTCTGGGAGCTGGTGGCAGCGGTAGCCGCGGCAATGGACTTTCTCCTGGGAAATCCGTTCAGCTCTCCGGTGGGACAGCGGATCGGTGAGTCCCGGGAGCCGCGCGCAGCCCCGCCCCTGTGTGCTGCTGTGGCCTCGGCGGTAGGACCTGTCGGAGTCCACAGTTCTAGGCAGTGAGGAGGGAGGCTAGGCGGCGAGGCTGGCGCGTCGCTCTGGGTTCCGCCCACCCTATGCCTGATTGACAAGAACGCGGGCCAATCGGAAGTCTCATGTGGAGATTGATGCTTGGTGGAACCAATAGGCAGGGGGAGAAGGCGGTCCTGGACCAATGAGGTTCAGCCAATGTGTGCGTGCTGGGGTCCAGAGACGAGGGAGAAAGTTTGGGTTAAAGGGACTGCTGTGGTGAGAAGGCGTTGGGCCGCGCCACCACCGGGAGGGCTTGTACAAGCTAAGAGCCCCTCCCGGGCTGGTGGCGCCTGGGTCATTCTCCGCGTCACCGACTCCTCACGTTCGGAGACGCCGTGGTGTCTAGGTTTCGCCGCGCCTCTGTCCCCATGGTCGGGAGACTCGGGTTTATGTGACGTCGCCCCCTTGATGGTCCTCGCTCGTGATTAAAGAACTGTGGCCCGGCCTTCCTGGACTTGTTTGATCATTAAATGCATTAATAAGAGCGAGGCACATGGCTAACGCTTGTCATTGTCAACGTGTTACCACCCACTGGGGCTGGAGCCCATGGGAAGGTGCCGGTTCCCAGCAACTACTCTCCGGGCGAAGGCCAGGCGGCGACATTTCCCCAGGAATGGGTGGCCTGGGCGTA
>NW_022196905.1:213631416-213633720 GCF_008632895.1 Mastomys coucha
CACACACACACACACACACACACACACCTACCTGAAGGGTCCTAATGGCATTGTGAAATTGGGAAGGCCGGATCTGAAAGCCAAGGCTTCCCCCAAAGTCGTTGGTCCAGCTCTGTGTTGTAACCACTACTGCAGCTGTTAGTGGCTCTTTTGAGGTTCTCCTCAGTTCTCTGCAAGGGAGCTCTTGTGCCTGAACCAAAACCCCATCATAAATAGATGTTTGAGACCTGGAAAAGAGAAGGCAGTCCTCTTCGCAGATTTCCTATGTGAAAAAGGCAAATTAGTCTGGCCTTCAAAGCCAGCCTCAACGTCCTGAGACTTTTTGGATAAAGTCTTTTGGGTTCAGTGTTTTGAACTGCCTATCAGTTCGAATCTCAGCTTCTCCTCTTGCCCTGAAAGTTGCCTGCCTTGGGCAAGAAGTACTTCTGGGTGAGACTGCTGCTACATCAGTACCTCAGAACACTGACTAAATCTCACTGCTGGACCCTGTCTGCTTTGGGTTCATGTCAGAACAGGTTGGACCTACCCAAGACTCGGGTGGGCAGGTGTAGGGGTCCCAGTAGTGCTCTTTGCAACTGGATAGGAGACTACACATTTTGAAACCTCCCACCAGAAACAGTGGCTCACATCTGTGATCCTATACCCAAGGAGACTAAGACAGGAGGATTGACACAAAATCCCAGGCTAGCTGGATTCTGAAATCAGTTGCAGGGTAGCATAAGCTGCTGAGTAAGACTCAAAACCAAGTGAATTGAGATGAGATGGCAAAGCGGTAAAAGAGTAAAAGAGCCAGGTAGTGGTGGAACATGCCTGGAACCCCAGCCCTCAGGAGGCTGAAGCAGGAAGATTTGAATTCAAGTCCATTCCTGGGCTACATAGAGAGACCCTACCTTGAAGAACAACAACAATGTCAGTGTTCCGTGCTTTTCTGTGTATAGAGATAGAAGCACTGGAGATTGAGTCTGCATTTCTCTCAGTGTTGACCAGGTTGGTCGGGAACTTGAGGACTCCCAGGAGCTTCCAAGTAGAGAAGACCTGACTGGCTGTGATGATTGATGGCCGGGTTTTAGCTTCTTGTATTCTTATAATCCAAGCCCCTCTTTGCTGCAGGAGTAAAGTGGTGTCTTCTCAGGTCTGCTGACTTCCTGCCCTGAGAGTGGAGTCTTATAGGACTGGCATCCTAGAGGATAGCAGTCACTAAGTGGTGCTAATCAGGGCCCAGTGTCACTGGCCTCACAAGTCACATACACCTTGATACTTGCTGGTCTCACTGCCTGGAGTGTGTGCTGGGCTCATTTCTGGAAGCACTGGGTACTGTCACCTCCTCCCTGAGGCTGTTTCCCAACTCCTCATCCAACCTCTGCTCTTTTGTTCTGTCCTCAATCTGCTTCCTGTAGGCACAAAACAGCTCTCACCTCAAGAGAAATCAGAGAGAGTTCATCCTATCCCTGGATCAAATATGAACTGTTGGGACCCAAGAACACAGATTCACATCAGCCCAAATAACATGGTCCAATGTGGAAATGGTTTTATGATACTTTTGTAGTCACAGAGAACAAAAGCAAGCCATAAATCAGGTACTCAGGTTACAGCAAAGCATGAAAATCTATGCTGCATGCCTCAGGTGCTAGCTGATGACATTTCTAACTCTTAGGTTGGTGGACACTAGTTTTCTATTAACTTATTCCAAAAGGCGTTCCCTGGTAGTTACAGAAATGTTAGGTCAGATACAGAGATGAGCAATAAGTAGTTACTAAATGATCTAAAGCAAGGTAATTGGTCTCAAGATGTGCAGCATTCCAACTCTCCACAATCACAAAGTTGCAATCAACCTTCTAACATCTTTAACACTGGTGTAGCTTTCCTGGGAACTTCAGTTTGTAAACTTGAACTCTCTTGCTTGAGAGAAGTTATAAGAAAGCCAGTCCCTCAGTGAGTGCCTGTACAATGAGACAGTATGGGAAACAGCTCCTGCCATCTCATGTTCTTTTTCCACCTCCATCACACTGCTGTATCACCGTCCCTGCAAGTCTGTCCTCAGTGTGGCTTGAGTTGAGATCAGGAGTGATCCCTCCCTTTCCTGATGCCTCAGCACCTAGAAGGAGGTGAAAAGAAAAAGAAAAAAAAGGAAGGATGTGGTTGGTCTTGAGTACAGTGGAGGAGAAAGTTTATTGTAAATAAAAGGGAGAGCACAACCAAAGGCAGAAACCCCTGGGAGAATCCAGAGTGAGTGTAGCTAGACTGAGCTGGACCATGTGCAAACCTCTGGGAGAATCCAGAGTGAGTGTGACTAGACTGAGCTGG